>NW_008808537.1:0-210 GCF_000699105.1 Pygoscelis adeliae | reverse complement strand
CGTTCCCTGCCCGTGCCCCCCGCCGTCCTGCTGCGAGGGCACTCACTGCTCCAGCAGGTCACTGAAATCCTCCTCCACTCGGAGCTGCTTGTGCCAGAGGGGCCGGGGCAACCCTCCTGTCACCGTCTCGCTGTCCCCTGCTGTCCCCTGGGGACCCTCCATCAGCGCGGGGCTCTGCAGGGCACAGCAAAAGGGTGCTGGGAGAAGCAC
>NW_008808536.1:0-210 GCF_000699105.1 Pygoscelis adeliae | reverse complement strand
CAGCCGTGCTGCCTGGCCAATGCCAAGTGCTTCGTTAAGCACTAAGGCGGGTCTCTGTGCCCTGTCCAGGTGGCAAGCACCCCTGGGACACCAGAGGGTCAGGTGGGGATGCCCCTCCTGGGGCAGCCCCATCCTCTCCACCACTGTGCCGTGGGACAGCCACCGGTACGCGCCCTGGCTAATGAGCCTCTTCCCTCTGCCCAGGACCGG
>NW_008808535.1:0-210 GCF_000699105.1 Pygoscelis adeliae | reverse complement strand
TATGGAATGCACAATTGGAAACACTACATAGACTCATCCTTTTCTATATATGCCAGAATGCCCTCTCCCACTGCTGGAACATGATCTATTGTGTAACTTGAAAGCGCAATTAACATTCTCTGAGAAGTCCATTCAGTTACACGTGCCCGAGGAGACAGCGTGGAGAACTCAACTGTGTGTCTTGACTGAAAAGAAACAAGAAGGGACCAG
>NW_008808534.1:0-210 GCF_000699105.1 Pygoscelis adeliae | reverse complement strand
CCTGCCTCCGCTCCACCTACTTGTGCCGGTGGATGATGGCGTTGAAGAGGCGCCCGTCCCGCCAGCTGGTGGTGAAGTTGTCGCAGCGCAGGCCCTGGTAGTCCTCCACCATCCGCTGGGACCAGAGCAGCAGCTTCTCCTTGGCCGTCATGTCCTCCGACTGCCCCGTCACCTGGATGTCCGAGATCTGCCGGGACAGGGGGGGTTACG
>NW_008808533.1:0-210 GCF_000699105.1 Pygoscelis adeliae | reverse complement strand
TGTCTCATGCCTGCTGCATGCCTGGCCAGCTACCTGTCGGACCTGGAGCGCCTGGTGACCCCCGGCTATGTACCCACGGAGCAGGACGTGCTGCGCTCCCGTGTCAAGACCACCGGTATCATCGAGACCCAGTTCTCCTTCAAAGACCTCAACTTCAGGTGGAGGCCGAGCCCCTGGTGAGGGCTGGTGCCAGGGGGGTGGGCAGGGGGT
>NW_008808532.1:0-210 GCF_000699105.1 Pygoscelis adeliae | reverse complement strand
GAGGAGAAGGTTAAATTAAAGAGCAATCAGCGCTGCCTCCGTGCCAGCGTGGCTTCGTGCCTTTTAATCCCCCCTCAACCTTCCTGAGAGAAATAAAGACGTTGATGTCGGGACGTGAACCCGGGAGCGAGCGCCCTCGAGAGCAAGATCCTCGCAAAGCTGCAAATAAGATGCAAAACGCCAGGCCTGGACCGCGCTGCTCCCGCCTCG
>NW_008808531.1:0-210 GCF_000699105.1 Pygoscelis adeliae | reverse complement strand
GCGCTGCGTAGAGCTCCTTCCGGGCCCTCGCCGCGATCCCATGCCTCTCCCAGCCCTTTTTGGGTTAAAATTCCCTAATTTAACCGTTTTTTTTATCTCAGGAGCAGCTTTTGGTGCTCCTGGCAGAAGGTCCAGCACGGCTGGGGCGTTTTTTGGGGCGCGTTTTGGGCGTTGAAGGAAAGCTTAGCACGATCGGGGCGTTTTAGGGTG
>NW_008808530.1:0-210 GCF_000699105.1 Pygoscelis adeliae | reverse complement strand
GGCACTGGGATGGGAGGACAGTGGGATAGGAGGCAGCACCAACAGCGGGGACAGGAGGATGGCGGAACAGAAGGACGGAAAAACAGCAGGACAGAAGGACAGGAGACAGCATTAAGTGGCCAGGTGGGAGAGGCCAGACACGGCCATGGGGCCAACTATCTGTTCAGGCACAGCATGGCCCCACAGCACGGCCCTACAGCATGAACCCAC
>NW_008808529.1:0-209 GCF_000699105.1 Pygoscelis adeliae | reverse complement strand
GTCCTATCGCTTGTTACTTGGGAGAAGATGATAGTGTCTAGCCAAAAGTCAATATCTGACTATTTCCCTCCCCTTGAAGAAAGCTTTTGCAGGTCAGTGTTGAAGCATATATGTCAATGAATAAAGTAAATTCATCTTCATTATCATCAGTCTGGTGTCTTTCAGGGATGGTGGTGGGTAAGGAAAGAGCAACTGACGTCATCTACCTG
>NW_008808528.1:0-210 GCF_000699105.1 Pygoscelis adeliae | reverse complement strand
GGGCGGGGGAGGGAGGTGCCGTTGGTGACGTAGGCGTCGCCGTGTGTCGTTAAAGGGGGGAAATGGGCGCCATTTTGGTGCTGAGGGGCTGTGGGGGCTCGGGGAGGCGGTCCTCTGAGCAGCCCCGGAGCTGTGGGGACGGGGAGGGTGCTGGGGCCGTCCCAGGCGTGAGGAGCTCGAAGGGCTCCTCGGGCGGGGCTGGTCCGGTCC
>NW_008808527.1:0-210 GCF_000699105.1 Pygoscelis adeliae | reverse complement strand
TCTGCTTCCCCTCTGTAAAGCAGCAGCTCCCAGGGAGGTGTGGGCTCACGCTGCCAGATGCACCACAGCTCCCCAGAGTCGGTCCCTTCGCCAGGATGGGTCCCGGGTGCTCCCTGAAGGATGCTCTGGGCACTCAGCGGAGAGGACACCCTTGGTTTTGGGAGGACAGGCGGGCTGTGTCTCCCTCCCTCACAGTCCTGCAGCTCTGGG
>NW_008808526.1:0-210 GCF_000699105.1 Pygoscelis adeliae | reverse complement strand
ATGATATCAGGTTCTCATCTTTCCACACACCAGCCATCTCTGCAGTTCAGTCTCAGATGAAACAGAGGCTCTTTCCTGTCCATGCCAAGAAGGGATCCATGCACTTCACAGTTCTCTCAGGTGGAGGACTGTGGTTCCAGAAATATGCCTACTTTTGACATTCCAAATGGCACCATGCCACTCTTTTAGTACGTAAAACACAAGCTCTCA
>NW_008808525.1:0-210 GCF_000699105.1 Pygoscelis adeliae | reverse complement strand
GCCGGCAGCGCTTTCATCCGACGCGGAAAAAGCCAGGGAGAAGGGAAACCAATTCCTCCGGGATTGGGATCGTCCCACCTTTGGTCCCACCGCGCTCCGGTCCCTCCTTGGCGTGGAGCAGCTCCGGGCTGGTAGCGAAGACGCAGGTGGGATGAAGCACGACACCCTGCTTGTTTTTGGTGTGAAAAATCTGCAGCAAGAGCAAAAACA
>NW_008808524.1:0-210 GCF_000699105.1 Pygoscelis adeliae | reverse complement strand
GCCCCATCTCTGTGCTGCTCAGCCCCGGGGGGTTTGGGGGGACGTGGGGGGCTGGCTGTGGCCCCCTGCCCTCGGGCTCTCCTGCAGTGGAGAACCCGTCCCACTGTGACTTCGTGAAGCTGCGGACGATGCTGGTGAGGACCCACATGCAGGACCTCAAGGACGTGACGCGGGAAACCCACTACGAGAACTACCGCACGCAGTGCATCC
>NW_008808523.1:0-210 GCF_000699105.1 Pygoscelis adeliae | reverse complement strand
GAGGAGCCGTCCGTGCTGCTCTTCCCCCAGGACAGCAGAGCCGTGCTGGAGCAGTACTTGGGGGGCTGGCAGCCCGAGGGGACCGTGCTGCAGCTGCTGATGGGCAAGCTGCAGGCGGTGATCCAGGAGCTGAAGGACATCCCGGCTTTCCAAGCCAACATGGGACTTTTCCAGCATCTCCTGAGCTTCTGCTACTACCCGCCGGGGCCA
>NW_008808522.1:0-210 GCF_000699105.1 Pygoscelis adeliae | reverse complement strand
CCAGCGGTGCTGCCAGCACCCAGCCCCGAGCCACCCTGCCTGCTCCCCGGCGGGGGAAGGCAGCCGTCCCTGGGCAGCAGCAGCTGCTGATAACCTGCTCC
This sequence comes from Pygoscelis adeliae, assembly GCF_000699105.1. Classification (NCBI taxonomy): domain Eukaryota; kingdom Metazoa; phylum Chordata; class Aves; order Sphenisciformes; family Spheniscidae; genus Pygoscelis; species Pygoscelis adeliae. The sequence goes on along the minus strand of NW_008808522.1, from coordinate 109 downwards.
GAAACGGAAAACTTATAGTGGTGTTTTTAAGGCAAAGCCTAATTGGGACCATACACTTGGGCGTCGTGCTAGTTTCCAAGCAATAATTGGCCTCGTAAAGTGGAGGGGG
>NW_008808521.1:0-210 GCF_000699105.1 Pygoscelis adeliae | reverse complement strand
AGGAACAACTACATCCACAGGTAGGCTGGCCTGGCACCCCGGGGGGGCTGGGGAGGAATCGGAGGGTCCAGATGCGTGGGGTCCCCAGGACGCTGGTGTTCCCGCCCCACCGCTGCTCCTCCTGCCCAACAATATCCTGGTGCTGAGTGAGTTGCAGACGGAGACTCCAGCATCAGTGATTTTGTTGAGGAGGGGGCGCGCTGCCATCGG
>NW_008808520.1:0-210 GCF_000699105.1 Pygoscelis adeliae | reverse complement strand
CCCTTTCCCCAGAGGATTTTGGGGGAGCCCCCTGCTCCCCACACACCCCCCCACACACGTCTTTCCCTTGTCTCCCCCAGGAGAGAAGCCGTGCCAGTGCTTGATCTGCGGGAAAGCCTTCACCCAAGCGAGCTCCCTCATCGCCCACGTGCGCCAGCACACGGGGGAGAAGCCCTACGTCTGCGAACGCTGCGGCAAGAGGTGAGGCTC
>NW_008808519.1:0-210 GCF_000699105.1 Pygoscelis adeliae | reverse complement strand
CCCCTCTGCTCAGCGCTGGTGAGGCCACACCTGGAGATGCGGGGCCGGTACTGGGCTCCCCAGTACAAGAGAGCAACTGGAGAGCATCCAGCGAAGGGCCACGAAGATGACGAAGGGACCGGAGCACAGGAGGCTCCAGCCGAACATCAGGAACCGCTTTTTCACGGTGCAGGTGACCAAGCGCTGGCAGAAGGTCCCCAGAGAGGCGGT
>NW_008808518.1:0-210 GCF_000699105.1 Pygoscelis adeliae | reverse complement strand
GGTTTGTTTTGGTTTGTTGTTTTTTTTTTAAATGCCGGGGACTGACCCGGCGATGACAGGAGAGCTGCAGCCCTGGCAGGAGCGGAGGAAAGCGCAGCCGCCCCGGACAGCCCACAGGCACGCTCCTCTGCTGGGCTGTACTGGGCTTCCTCCGACGGTTCCTACAGTGGGGACCGGAGGTCTGGCAGCCAGCGGCTGGGGGGGGGGGGG
>NW_008808517.1:0-210 GCF_000699105.1 Pygoscelis adeliae | reverse complement strand
CTTCATTTTCCTTCGGTACTTTCCCACTTCCTCCTTCGGGTTCTTCTTAAATGTTATTCTCCTCTCAAGGACAAAAGGGTTGGTCGTCAAACTCCACAATGTTGTCGTCGAGCTGCCTGTTCCCACAACAGGTGATGCGCCAAGTGCTGAGCAATGACTGAGCTCCAGTTCCTGTGGGGAAGAGGCTCACTTACTGCCCATGGCACAGAG
>NW_008808516.1:0-210 GCF_000699105.1 Pygoscelis adeliae | reverse complement strand
GCTGTCCTCGTGCAAGGACCTTGTGCAAGAGCCTGGTGCCAGAGGTGGCCTCGTGCAAGAGCCTCGTGTGAGAGCCTCACTTGTGCAAGAGCCTTGTGTGAGAGCTGTCCTCGTGCAAGGACCTTGTGCAAGGACCTTGTGCAAGAGCCAGGCTCGTGCAAGGACCTCGTGCAAGAGCCATCCTCCTGCAAGGACCTCGTGCAAGAGCCT
>NW_008808515.1:0-210 GCF_000699105.1 Pygoscelis adeliae | reverse complement strand
GGTACAGCAGTGCCACGGGTACCTGGAGGGAACAGCTGAGCCCCCCGCAGCCGGGGGCACAGCAGGGCCATGGTGTGGAGGTAGGAGAGCCGCTCCTTCTCCCGCGCGGAGATGGGCAGCAGGGAGCGCAGCGCCTGCAGCTCCACGTTGATCTGATCCCGGCGAGCCTTGGAGGCACTCTTGGTTGACCTGCAAAGCCAGCCGTCTGGG
>NW_008808514.1:0-210 GCF_000699105.1 Pygoscelis adeliae | reverse complement strand
CATCCTTCGGGGCCCTGACATCTCCCCTCCTCTCTCCCGCAGACCCTCTTCCAGAGCCCCGACGAGGGCTGGCAGGTTTACACCTCGGCGCAAGCCCCCGACGGCAAATGCCTCTGCACGGCCGTCATCCCCGTCCAGGGCACGTGCTCCCGTGACCTGCGCAGCCACCAGCTCCGCCAGCTCATGGAGAAGGTGAGCGGCGGCCGGCCC
>NW_008808513.1:0-210 GCF_000699105.1 Pygoscelis adeliae | reverse complement strand
GGTGACCTCTGACCTCCCCACCTTTGACCTTCGGGATCTCCGACTGCGTGGCGACCTCCGACCTCGCCGGCTCGGCGCCCCCTTGGTGCTGACCCTTGACCTTTAACCCTGCCCTGGGGACTCCTGGGACCTTTGACCTCTGCCCCGAGGTCACGCCTTCCGCTCGGGCCCTTGACCTTTGCCCTTTGCACGCCGCTCAGCACTTTCGAC
>NW_008808512.1:0-210 GCF_000699105.1 Pygoscelis adeliae | reverse complement strand
GCTTCGAAGCAGAGCCCACGACAGCCTCCGTGGCCGCAGGGCACGTCCTGGCACCGCGCGCCCCACTGCAAACACTGGGGACACGTCGAACACCGGCCATCACAGCCCAACCCTGCTGGAATCGCTCTGCCCTGCCGGGCATTACTGCACCGCGCCGGTGCAGCCAGGGCACTGGCCTGCCCGGGGAGGGGGAGTCCTGGGCGCTGCGGG
>NW_008808511.1:0-210 GCF_000699105.1 Pygoscelis adeliae | reverse complement strand
AGGCCGCCGGCTTCCACCCTCTCCTGCACTGCTGATTCATCACTGCTGGTTAGTTAAAAAAGGGTAATCAGCAAATTACTGAAATATAAGTAAAATAAACAAGGTGGGCAGGAGAACTGTGTGTGTAGCAGGGCCCCAGAGGCCTTAAACACATGCTGTGCCGGGCCATTCCCATTGCCCGCGCGCATCGCCCGCACAGGGCTTCGCCCT
>NW_008808510.1:0-210 GCF_000699105.1 Pygoscelis adeliae | reverse complement strand
TGGAGATGGGCTGGTGTGCCAGGGGTGCCTGTAACGTGCCGGTTGTCTGTCCAGCCCCCCGCACGCCTATCGATGCTCACGCGCGTCTATCCATCTCCTGACTCACTATGCCTGTGCATCCCTCCTGCCCGCACACACGCGCATTTATCCGCCCGTTTGCTGCCTGCACCCTCCCCTCCTCCTCTTGCCGTAGCATTGTCTGGGTCACTG
>NW_008808509.1:0-210 GCF_000699105.1 Pygoscelis adeliae | reverse complement strand
GTTGCTTCAGGAAAACAGAGGTAAGCAGCCTGCTCACCTGACGTCTTTATTCAGGGTGTGTATGCTCCCTCACTTCTTCCCCTATGAGGGTGTTGGTATAGTTTCCGATGTTTGTGTCCATTCATTATATTCATGTGTCAATGTCGCTGGATTGTCGGCTGCAATGGTTTCTTCTGGCAGTGAGTTCTAGAGCCCAATCACACGTGACAC
>NW_008808508.1:0-210 GCF_000699105.1 Pygoscelis adeliae | reverse complement strand
GTGGCAGAGAGGAGCTGTTACAGACTGACTGCAGACCCCTGCTCCCCATCCCCCTATGCCATTTGGTAAAGGAGTTGGTAATGAAGTAAAGTTGAGCCTGGGCAAAAAAGGAGCGTAAGAGGAAGGTGGTGTTTTGGTTTTTGTGTTTATTTCTCACTATCCAACTCTATTTTAACTGGTGATAAATTAATTTCCCCAAGTCTAGTCTGT
>NW_008808507.1:0-210 GCF_000699105.1 Pygoscelis adeliae | reverse complement strand
TGTGGCGAGGGGCTGCGAAATGTAGGAAAGCATTCCCCCCCCCCCCATCCCAGGTCCTTTGCAGGAGGAAGAAAACTGCATTGATGGACTTGACCCAACAGCGCAGCAGAGATGAGGCATCCTGGGGTGAGGGATGCCACCGCACCTCGGAAGGGGACCGCTGAAGACGGAAAGTCTGGAGGGCTGCAGAGGGATCAACGGCACCTGAAG
>NW_008808506.1:0-210 GCF_000699105.1 Pygoscelis adeliae | reverse complement strand
GGGTCCCTCGTCCTGTGGGAACGCAGCTGGCGTGGCAGGCAGGGCAGGCGCAGGTCCCTGGGGGGAACGGCAGGGAAAACTCCGTTATTGTGTGGTCCCTTTGGCAGGCAGCGAGAGCTGGGATGCGGCGAGGAGGTGTTGCACTGGGAAGAGAGTTGAGGGCAAAGGACTCCTGACAGGCTTCATTAGCCTGCCGCTCACAAAGCGGCC
>NW_008808505.1:0-210 GCF_000699105.1 Pygoscelis adeliae | reverse complement strand
CACAGAAGGGTTTGAGAAGGTTATTTTGTTTAGAGATTTTGTGTGCGCCCAGCGACTGGTAATTATGCTCGACAGATCAGGGGGTTATGGCTTGGACCCTAAGCAAACACGGCTCAGTCTGCACAGCCCGGCTCTGTGCTGAGACACAGCCGAAATCTACAGTCCCATTCATGGCAGGTTAACCGCACGCTGCGGCTTGGGCTGGGGTTG
>NW_008808504.1:0-210 GCF_000699105.1 Pygoscelis adeliae | reverse complement strand
GCTGCGACGTCCAAACATGCATGCACATGCGTGTAAATATGCACATGCATGCAAATACACGCACACGTGCAAACATGCACGTGTGTGCAAATTTGCACACGCGTGCACCCCCGCCCCGAGGGGGCTCAGCCGCCTTACCGTGCTCTTCCTGGCCACCATCTTATCCAATTTCTTGGCAATCCGGACCAGCTCCTCAGCGGGCCCCATGCC
>NW_008808503.1:0-210 GCF_000699105.1 Pygoscelis adeliae | reverse complement strand
TCCTATTTTGAAGGCTTTTGTTATGTGTCTTGTCTAATCATTTAAAAATAACAGACTCCGGATGGCTTGCGGCAAAAGAGCAGCACGAACACTGTCCTGCAGGGCAGCCCTGCTGCGGGGCAGGGATGCTCCGAGGGGGGGCTGCCCTGCCAGGCACGGAGCCGGTGCAGGGGATGAGGAGAGCCCAGGTGGCATGGCTGCACTGGACAG
>NW_008808502.1:0-210 GCF_000699105.1 Pygoscelis adeliae | reverse complement strand
ATGCAAAGGCCCCCGAGGGAGGGGGGTTCCCAGTGTCCGGGGGCGCCTGGAGAAGGTCCCACGAGACCGAATACCTGCCCTCCAGCGCACGTGCCGGGCCAAGGCATTGCTCAGCGTGTGCCCCAGAGGCAGAGCAGGAACAACTCCAGCCCGGACGGACGGACGGGCGGGGGGGCGGCAGGGAGCAGGAGAACCAGGCTGCAACCCCAC
>NW_008808501.1:0-210 GCF_000699105.1 Pygoscelis adeliae | reverse complement strand
TGAATACCCCGCCGTTTTAGGGTCAAATATAGAAGAATAATCTGATCTAGGCTGTGCCTTACAAAAATCAAGACCGCGATGGGCCCCAAGCACAGCAACCACCTACGGCACTACCTGGATTTTGGGGCAAATCATGGCAATCTGAGACATCCCAGACTTAGAATTCAGGATGGCTTCCGTTCTTTTTTTTTTTTTTAAAAAAACCCAAAT
>NW_008808500.1:0-210 GCF_000699105.1 Pygoscelis adeliae | reverse complement strand
GTACACCCGAAAGCTTTTGTGGAACTCCACAAACTGTCCTCCTTGCACCTAAATAACAACAATAGTAAACGCCTGGATCCAGGAATCTTTGAAGGTCTTTCCAATCTTCATTGTTTATACCTTCAGAATAACCAAATAGCATGTGTTCCCAGAGGATTATTTAGTGATCTCCTTTCTGTTAGATACTTAACACGTCAAAGAAATCGTCTC
>NW_008808499.1:0-210 GCF_000699105.1 Pygoscelis adeliae | reverse complement strand
GGAAGAGCCGTGGGAAGACACCAGCCACACGGAAGGACAAGGGTTTCCCCAAGGGTACGTGGCTTTTTGTTTTTTGCTTTCGAGTAAGAAACCTGCCAAGAGGCTGCTATCGTTAAGTTTAGTGACATTTCATAAAGTGCTGGACTGAGTAATGCGTGACTTGAAACATTGCTGAAAAAATGGTGGAGGTTTGTCTGCATGTTCTGGATG
>NW_008808498.1:0-210 GCF_000699105.1 Pygoscelis adeliae | reverse complement strand
CTCCGCAGAGCTGCTTTCCAGCAGGTTGGTCCCCAGTGTATACGGTGCCTGAGTTTATTAATCTCCAAAGGCCTCTTCAGGACTTTGCATTTCCCCTTATTATACTTCATGAGGTTCCTCTTGACTCAATTCTCCAGCTTGTCAAGGTCCCACTGAATGGTAGCACAACCATGTGGTGTTTCAGCCACTCCTCTCAGTTTTGTATCATCT
>NW_008808497.1:0-210 GCF_000699105.1 Pygoscelis adeliae | reverse complement strand
TGCAAGTGGGAGCTGGGGACACGGGGCTGCCCCCGCCGGTGCTGGGGGCTGTGGAGCCACTGCTGGTCCCCGAGGGGCAGGGGATGCTGCCACTGGAGCTGAGGGACACGGAGCCGCTGCCCGGGAGCCAGGACGTGCAGGAGCTCCTGCACTCACTGGTGGAGGAGCTGGAGCCAGGCTCAGGGATGCTGGAGACACTGGAAGCGGCGG
>NW_008808496.1:0-210 GCF_000699105.1 Pygoscelis adeliae | reverse complement strand
ATAGGGGTCTCAGGAGGGGATCCAGGTGACCTGGAGGGATGGGGGCTGTTGGAGAGATCCAAGAAGGTCACAGGGACTGTGGAGGGATCGAGGTGATCTGGAGGGATCTGGGAGGGATCTAGGGGAGGGTCAGAAGTATCTAGGAGGGATAGAGGGGGTCTGGGGCGATCTAGGCTGAGCAGAGGGGAAATGGGGGGATCTAAGGGAGAA
>NW_008808495.1:0-210 GCF_000699105.1 Pygoscelis adeliae | reverse complement strand
GGGCTCCTGCCCCTGAGTGCACACGCGCTCTCTCTCGCCTCTCCCTCTCCTCTCTACACATCCTTCCCCCTAATTCTCACACTTCCCCGGCACGCACAAACCTCTTCCCTTCACCTCGCATGCACACACGACTGCGCACACACATCACGCCCCGGCCCCAGCCAACACACAGGCAAAAAACAGGCACACAGATACACACACACCCCCCTC
>NW_008808494.1:0-210 GCF_000699105.1 Pygoscelis adeliae | reverse complement strand
GTCTCCTGCACCCTCCAGCAGTGAGCGCAGGGCTCTGGCTCTCCGGGTACCAGCCTCGCCGCTCCATCCCCCAGTGGGGATTTGCACGCAGGGCGCGGGATGCAGTGAGCACTCGCAGGTGGAGAGGGGGTGGTGGCCAGAGGCAGCGGCGATGGGCATCGTGTGGACAGCTCTCTAGGGTTCGTGCTCCCCAGACGGACCCTGACCCTG
>NW_008808493.1:0-210 GCF_000699105.1 Pygoscelis adeliae | reverse complement strand
TGCTACCCTCCACCAGGCTGCCCCCATCACAGTCCAGGTCCCTGCAGCAACTCCCCACCAGGCCATCCCCATCCCCGCCGAGGGGATCCAGGGTGCTGACCCCAAATGGACCAACCCAATCTCAAGCCCTGCTGCTGCACTCATACCAAAGCCTGCCAGTGCTGTCAGGTCCTAGGGTGCTACCCCCTGCCAGGCCACCCCCATCTCAAT
>NW_008808492.1:0-210 GCF_000699105.1 Pygoscelis adeliae | reverse complement strand
GCTGATCCCTAGGGACAGGCGAGGAGGGCGGCCATCGCCTTTGCTGGGACAACCTCAAGGACATCCAAACCACCTTAGGCTGGTGTGGGGAGCAGTGACATTTGGGGGGGGTACAGCCCACCCCAGCGCCCGGCCCCCTTCCCGCTCACCTCCTCACAGCCGCTGGAGGCGATGTGCGGGGGATGCGCTTCCTCGCTCAGCGGCTCGATG
>NW_008808491.1:0-210 GCF_000699105.1 Pygoscelis adeliae | reverse complement strand
AAAAAAAGAAAAAACAGAATAAAAGGGGTCTGAAAAAAATAAATCGAGGTTCGATGTCGTGCGATAAATTATTTCAGTATTATACATTCCCCGTCTCCAAATCCCGAAGACAAATACTGGGGCAGGTGAACTGGGGAAGCAGATTTCCAAAGGCCTTCTCCTGGTTCCCGGTTATTGCCTCCGTCAATCACCGTGGGCGCCGTCCCAACC
>NW_008808490.1:0-210 GCF_000699105.1 Pygoscelis adeliae | reverse complement strand
GGTGGGAGGAGGAGGGCAAAGGGGAGAGGGAAGGAGCCCAAAGTGAGGCGAGGGGAGACTCACCCGGCTGCCCCGCGGTCCCGCTGCTGCTCGGCCGCTGGGCTTTCCCGAGGTCTCGCTTTGCTGGAGGGCGCCGGCTCCCGACGGCTGGGCCCCGCTGGGCCACCTTACTTGCCTTGGTTTTAATTAAAAAAATAAAGCAAATATACT
>NW_008808489.1:0-210 GCF_000699105.1 Pygoscelis adeliae | reverse complement strand
CGGACCGGCCCCAGCCGTTTCCTTACCTCTGAGTGAGCCTTGATGATGTGGTACTTGACCCCGCTCTCGGAGCTGAATTCCTTCTGGCACAGGAGGCAGCGGTACTTGCCCACCGAGTGGTCCCCCTGCAAGACAGAGCATCCTCCTGCAGCTCCAAGCAGAGCCGAAAACGCCCTGGAGGGGTGACTCCCCCCCCCCGGCCCCGCTCCC
>NW_008808488.1:0-210 GCF_000699105.1 Pygoscelis adeliae | reverse complement strand
GTCCCGGCACAGCTGGAGCCTCGGTGCCAGAGCGGCACCTTGTTTGTGGCTCTGCTTCCCCGAGTTAAACTCCACAAAGTGTGACAATCAAAATTAAAGATTTCTCCAGAAAGGCAGCCTGGGGGGAAATCACTGCTGAGGCCGACAGAGATTTCCCAATGGTGACTTTTAAATTAAAGGGGAAAAAAAATTCTTTAATTTGGCAGCGTG
>NW_008808487.1:0-210 GCF_000699105.1 Pygoscelis adeliae | reverse complement strand
AACCGTCGCCCTCCTGCCGCCGCGTCCCCTGCGGGGAGCCAGGGGGGTGACATTGCGCGGGGCTGGGGGTCACGGTGCCAGGACGCCGGGCAGCGCCAGTGGGGAGACTCGTCCCCGTCCCCTCTGCAGTGTCCCCGGCCTCGGGTGAGACCCAGCACTGTCCCCATCCCGGTCCCCTCTGCGGTGTCACAGCCTCCGGGGACATCTGAC
>NW_008808486.1:0-210 GCF_000699105.1 Pygoscelis adeliae | reverse complement strand
ATGATTCTGTGATTCTATGAAAATGGTGGCGAGAGGTGAACGGCGGCGTTCCCTAGATACCGTGGGGCGAGGACCGGGAATTGCGAGGCTTCTCAGCAATACAACGGGCGGCCGCAGGACAGGCTCAGTTCAGCTCGTCTTTGCCCTCTACACAGTTTGCACCGAACACTCATTTTTAAGGAGAACCCTCAAGAGACCTCCAGGTTGAAC
>NW_008808485.1:0-210 GCF_000699105.1 Pygoscelis adeliae | reverse complement strand
CGGCGGGGGGAGGCCGGGGGAAAGGCGCCCCCCCCCCCGCCGCTTCCAGGCGTAACGCCCCGAGCCCTGCGTTACTTGGTGCTTGCTGCGGCGTTCGGCCCTGCGCTCGCCTTCCCCCCGGCTTGCCTCACGCGTTGCCTTCCAGGGGCCTCTAGAGGTGTCGGGACTCGTGCAGGATGCCGCTTCCTCAGCCTAGTTTATAGCGTGGAG
>NW_008808484.1:0-210 GCF_000699105.1 Pygoscelis adeliae | reverse complement strand
CCCCATCCTGCAGCACGGCCCACCTTCAGCTCCGCCAGCTGCTGCTGCACCATGTCCAGGTCCCCGCCGACCAGGAACTCCTCTGCGATGCGCAGCTCGGCTGTGTCCAGCCACTCGAACAGCCGCTGGGCACAGAGAGGGACCGTGGGGTTGGGGAAGGTGGGGGGGCCCAGGCCCCCCACCCTGTCCCCATCCATGTCCCCGCCTGCC
>NW_008808483.1:0-210 GCF_000699105.1 Pygoscelis adeliae | reverse complement strand
CGGAGACTTATCAGTTATGACTGCAAAAATGTCGTGCTCCTCTCGCTCCAACAAGCGCTCCTCTGCAAAAAGCACAACACGGGGCCGAGGCAGCACAGGGAAAAAAAAACCCAGCAGCAGGAACGGGGCCGCCTGCCGAGCCGAGCCGGGCCTTCCCCAGGTCCCGACGGGCGGAGAGCGGGGTGTCGGCCAGGTCTTCAGAGCCCTCCG
>NW_008808482.1:0-210 GCF_000699105.1 Pygoscelis adeliae | reverse complement strand
GGGGTTTGGGTGGGCTTCAGTTTTGGTTTCGTACGGCGCCTACAGCAACAGGCGGTGAGCGACCCACGTCCAGGCTGCCTGGGCGCGGCGGTGCCAACACAGCTAATAGCGACCGATCGCTTCTCTCCTGCTTCTTGTTGGTCTTCCAGATCTAGGAGAAACTTCTGATGAACGTGGGACGAGATAGACCAATGCTATGTTAGGAGGTTC
>NW_008808481.1:0-210 GCF_000699105.1 Pygoscelis adeliae | reverse complement strand
CGCGTTAAGCTTGCGGCATCCCCCTTTGGCCGGGCCGGGATGGTTGAATTGAAGGTGCCGGAGGTTCCCCAAGTACGTGACGCTTCTTTGCCTTGATCCCGCGTGGCTGCTCCTGTCCTTTCTGCCTTGGCTCGGTGGCGGCACGTCTGGCTTCGTACCCGCGGCTGCTAGTGCTGGTCAGATGCTTGCGCCGGGGCTGGGCTTAAGATC
>NW_008808480.1:0-210 GCF_000699105.1 Pygoscelis adeliae | reverse complement strand
GCCGCGTGGGTCCGGAGGCTGGGCGGTCCCTCGGGCTGCGTTGCTAGCCAATGTTTTCTAAGTCTGTTTGTAAGAGTACCTAATTTTAAAATGAAATGTGAATATATATTATGTGTAGGTGCCATGTAAGATAGTGTTGTGCTAGGCGGCAGGATGCTAACCTACTTTTTAAGCTTTTTTGGGACAGAAAAAAGCATTTTTCTCTCACTT
>NW_008808479.1:0-210 GCF_000699105.1 Pygoscelis adeliae | reverse complement strand
GATACTGGAACCTAGGTTCAGCCTTGAACCTCTGTCCTAGACGTGCCAAAAACCACAGACATCGCTGTCATCCGCAGTAAATGACTTACTATCTTTTTCTGTTTGTGAACTCTGTGAGCAGCAAATAGTGCCTTCATACTCACTCATCCACTGCATTCTTTTTCTTAACAGCATGGTTTAGTGACTTATGCTCAGGCGAGTAGTCTTGGG
>NW_008808478.1:0-209 GCF_000699105.1 Pygoscelis adeliae | reverse complement strand
TGCTGTCTTTTGAAAAGCCAGGTTAGCCAGCCTAGCTTACTTACGACTTAGTCAATTCTGTTCTAGATCAAGACCTGGGGAATATCACATCTCACACTAAGAATATCTGCAAAGTAGAAGTGTAAATATTTAAGAACATCAAAAGCATCTGCTCTTGTTGCTGTTAAACGAAAGTGTTACTCCATAGCTTCCAATGCTATGTTTGGTAT
>NW_008808477.1:0-210 GCF_000699105.1 Pygoscelis adeliae | reverse complement strand
ATGGGCTGTGAGTGGTCCCTGCTCACCGCTCTCCCAGGCACACTGGGACTGTGCCTGTATCCTGATGGCCTTTAACGTTATCTCCATCTAAACCCCTGCTTTCTAAACTGCAGGGAAATGGCATCTTTTATGGTTAATGATTAAGATGTTCTTCTGAGAGCCGTGACTTTGCTTGGAGGCATTGGCTTGTTCATTAACACACATTTAAAA
>NW_008808476.1:0-210 GCF_000699105.1 Pygoscelis adeliae | reverse complement strand
GCACGCAGACGAAGCTTTGCCAGGCGCGAACGAAGGCGCCGTTCTGAGCGCTTCAAATACCGCATCTGCCGCCCCCTGCCAGCACTGCCCGCCTTCCTCCGCCCGGCACCCGGAGCTGCGGCCTCACTGGCACGCACACCCTCAGCCGGGAGGGTCAGCGCCAAACCCGGGCAACCCCTCGGGGCTCCCGCCTTCCCTCAGCACCACGCA
>NW_008808475.1:0-210 GCF_000699105.1 Pygoscelis adeliae | reverse complement strand
ACCAAACCCGGGTGAAAGAAGAACAGTTTGGCCACCAGCTTTGAATTTTTGGCCATCTGAGAACCTAGCTCATCGGCCAGGGGAGGTGGCCCTGCACACACCTACAGATCGACCCTGCCGTGAACTTGATGCTGTTGGGAAGCAGCATGCTCCCAGCACGCAGGCTTGAGTCTGCAGTTGCCCCGACAGAAGCACACGCACGCAGGGATC
>NW_008808474.1:0-210 GCF_000699105.1 Pygoscelis adeliae | reverse complement strand
CGCGCGGGAGCAGCCTGGCACCAGCAGCACCGCAGCACCCAGGGATGCTGCTGGCCAAGGGAGCTGGGTGCTGGGTAGCTGTGCCCTGGGGACCACGGGCGTTCCCTCCGGATGGGTGCATCCCCACTTCGCTTCCCGCTCTGGGACACGCTCGGCTTCTCCCCTCCGCAGGGATTTGGGGCTGAAAATGGGGGGTTTGCAAAGGGAGCG
>NW_008808473.1:0-210 GCF_000699105.1 Pygoscelis adeliae | reverse complement strand
CCGCGACTCCCTCTCCCTTCCTCTCCCCTTCCCACAACCCTGCTACTTCCGCAGGCCCAGACGCCGCGGCACAAAGGGCTGGCCTGACACTTCGGGCAGCCGCCTGCCCGGTGAAACAAGCTCCCTGGGCACATCAGCCCCACGCACGCCTCGGCTTGGTGCCGGTGCTGCTGCTGCCTGTGCCAGCGCTGGCTCGGGCATCGCCACGGG
>NW_008808472.1:0-210 GCF_000699105.1 Pygoscelis adeliae | reverse complement strand
CAGCGGCACCCTGGGTGCCCCCCAGTTGGGGGACATGGTGTTTTCGCCTCCCCCAGGAATTTCCTTGCCCCAACTGACCCCCCGAGTTGCCGGCACGAGGGTTTTGCAGCTGGAGGGATGCAGGCTGAGTCCCCGCCGGCTGCCTGGCACCAGTGGCTCTGCCGGCTCATCAGCTCCCGTGCCACGGCCTCATCCCCAGGGAGGGCAGCG
>NW_008808471.1:0-210 GCF_000699105.1 Pygoscelis adeliae | reverse complement strand
TGGAGAGAAGGAAATTTTTTTTCACCATGAGGCTGAGCTCCTCACTCCTGGGCTCTTCCTTCCAAGTGAATCCCCTCCAAGATGAAGCCCCAAGTGTGGATCTGAGGTGAATTTGGCCCGCGATACCCTCCTGACAGTGAGGTACAGATAAATCCAAGCAAGATTCAGTTACTATGCCCTCCCAGTGCCCTCCAAGTGGCCTTGCACAGA
>NW_008808470.1:0-210 GCF_000699105.1 Pygoscelis adeliae | reverse complement strand
TGTGTGTGTACAGCCGTGCCTGTGTGTGAGCACCTGCGTTCACCTGTGTGAGAGCATTTGTGCATGTGGGCACAGGTATCGGGCAGCAAAGTCCCAGCAGGCATCTCCTGGCACTGAGCTCAGCGTCTGGTTTGTCCCACCCAGCGATGGGCTACACTCCCACACCGCCTCACCCCTTCCTCGGTGCACACCCGGAGGGACGGGGAGCGT
>NW_008808469.1:0-210 GCF_000699105.1 Pygoscelis adeliae | reverse complement strand
GCGGGGGGGGGGGGGCAGAGGGCACCTGGGCCACCTTTGTGGGGTTGGAGAGGTGGGATTTGCTCCTAAAAACGGGGACAGGGCAGGATCCCCCCCCCACCGTGTTTTCCCCTGGGGGAGGAGGGCTGTGGGGGAAGACAGCTCCCAGCCGCAGGGTCTAATGCGCTGTCCTGACGAAGAGACTCGTAATCACTTAAAGTAATTAACCAG
>NW_008808468.1:0-210 GCF_000699105.1 Pygoscelis adeliae | reverse complement strand
CCGTCACTGGCGTCCTGGACGAGGAGACCAAGGCGTGAGTTTCCCCGTGTCCTCTTGCTGTAGCAGGAGGCAGCTCCGCTCCCCGGCTCTTTGGCTTTGCCCGCCAGCCCCGGAGCTCTGCCTGCACCTGCAAACGTGGGTGCTGTCTCCCATGGGAGCTGCATCTCCCCTTTTGGGGGCTGCACCCCTGCAGCCAGAACACCTCCCTCG
>NW_008808467.1:0-210 GCF_000699105.1 Pygoscelis adeliae | reverse complement strand
TGTCCCGGCCAACGGCGCGCCGTGGTTTGGGAGCGGCTGGGGCCAGCAGGAGCTCTGGGGTCCGGGGCGACGGGACAGGACACGACAAACGGTCCCCAAAACCTCCCCAGACCCCAGCTCGACGTTCTGGTGGAGAGGGGAGGGGGTGTGACGTGCCTGAGGCTGATCCTTGGGGAAATGCAGGCCGCCCAGCTTCTGCACCCACACGTA
>NW_008808466.1:0-210 GCF_000699105.1 Pygoscelis adeliae | reverse complement strand
TTCCTGAGCTTTGACGGGGTTTGAAGGCTCAAGGGAGTGAGCAAAAGAGGGCTGAACGAGGAGGTGCCCCGAGGGCCGGGGCGGCAAAGGCTCATCTCTTGTTTCCTCAGTGCTGGCTTCCAGAAATCCGTGGGCGTGGGTGGTTTGGGGGCCTCCGGCCGCGCCCCGGCGCGGGCCCAGGGGAGCCGGGTGCCTGGATTTCACCCCGCT
>NW_008808465.1:0-210 GCF_000699105.1 Pygoscelis adeliae | reverse complement strand
CCAGGCAGCCCACCTCCCCGCTGCCCGTCCCGTCCCTCTGCCTGCAAGACCCAGCGAGGGCAGCACGGGCAGTAGGCAGGGAAGGGGGCAGCCCCGTACCCCAGCCCCGCTCCGCCGCTGCCTGCTCTGCACCCACCCTGGCACTGATCCTGCCCCAGTCCCAGAGGCCAGGAGAGCACCCTCCGCACGGGGCGGGATGCCGCTCAGTCC
>NW_008808464.1:0-210 GCF_000699105.1 Pygoscelis adeliae | reverse complement strand
GGGGGGGGGCCGGGCGCCCCGCCGCAGCTCCCAGGCCTTGTCCAGGCTCTCCAGCTGCCGGGCCAGCAGAACATTGCGAAGCATTTTCAGGGCATCAGCCACGATGCCCACGTACTCCCGGGCTGACAGCAGCTTGGGGGCGGTGGGCGCCCGCAACGGGGGAAAGCCCAGGGGGACCTCCTCGCGGGCACTGGTGAAGGCGGGGTGCCG
>NW_008808463.1:0-210 GCF_000699105.1 Pygoscelis adeliae | reverse complement strand
AGCTGGACCCCTTGAGATGCCCCTCACGGGACCCCTGCGCTCCCGAGACACGCCAGGGTGACCCCCGTGCCCCTCAGCATACCCCAGAGGTGACCCCCGAAATCACCCCCAGTGCCCCACATAAACCCGACTGACCTCTCTGGGGCACAGCCAGGGGGGTCTCAGCCCCCCACGTCACCGTGCCCACAGCAGACCCACGGCGAAGGGGGC
>NW_008808462.1:0-210 GCF_000699105.1 Pygoscelis adeliae | reverse complement strand
ATCTTAGAGGTCTCTTCCAACCTTCATGACTCTGTGAACGGCTGAGGCTTGCTGAGCTCGGCTTCGAGCTCCTGCTTTCCCTTACGGGGCTGGGGGGAAATGGGGGGGGGAGAAAAATTAGGAAAAAAAATTAGGAAAAAAATTAGGAAAAATTAGGAAAGCAGCTGCCCTCTGGCAGCTCTTCGGCTTTCTACAGGACTCGACCTGGAG
>NW_008808461.1:0-210 GCF_000699105.1 Pygoscelis adeliae | reverse complement strand
CAAAGCAGAGAGACCCTCCCAGCATCCTGGCCCCACGCGGCACCGCAGCCCCGCGGTACCCAAATGGTGCAGGGCAAGGAGCATCAGTGCCCAGCGTGCATCCAGACGGTGCCAGGGCTCCTGCCGGGGGATGACACCCACCATTTCAGGCACCAGCCCTCGCCCCTGTAGCTCTGTGGAGGGGCAGGAGACGCTCTGGGTAGCGGAGGT
>NW_008808460.1:0-210 GCF_000699105.1 Pygoscelis adeliae | reverse complement strand
GGGATATCCTGAGTAAACTGAATGCACAAGTAACTTCTGAAAATGGGCGAGTACAAGTCCATATTCCAGAAAGCAAAGCCCTGGAAGCCCAGGTCTTTCTGTTACAGCTACCCAAGGCGGAAGAAGGGATTCCGGAAGAGGTAGAGAACACCGTTACTCCGCTGGTTTGGGCCACTGAAAGCCCAGGGAAATCACGAGCAGCGGAACCAG
>NW_008808459.1:0-210 GCF_000699105.1 Pygoscelis adeliae | reverse complement strand
CCTGACCCCGGCATGCACGGCGCGGCTCCATTGATCATCCCGGCCCGCCACCCCCTCCCTTTATGAGATAATGCAATTACAAACATCAATAAGGAGCTGCGAGGGGAATCATTATGCGGTGACAGTGATAAATGACGGTGCAGAAATAGCATGCTTTTTTTTTTTTCTACCAATCCAGGGGCTTTGGGGGCTGAGCACAGTCACCAAGGT
>NW_008808458.1:0-210 GCF_000699105.1 Pygoscelis adeliae | reverse complement strand
TGGGGCCCAACCAGGGTCGAGGGGCGGGGAAAACCGGGGCGAAGCCCCGCGGCCCTCCAGGCTCACGTCTTCTCCGCCGCGTCCTCAGAGGCGGACAAGTCGGCCTACCTGATGGGGCTGAACTCGGCCGACCTCCTCAAGGGGCTGTGCCACCCCCGGGTGAAGGTGGGCAACGAGTACGTCACCAAGGGGCAGAACGTCCAGCAGGTG
>NW_008808457.1:0-210 GCF_000699105.1 Pygoscelis adeliae | reverse complement strand
TCTGGGACCATGTGCTGGGAGCTTGCTGCTGCCTGGGACAGCCCTGGGGCTGCCCGGAGGAAGCAGCAGTGCCGCAGGCCCCCGCAATGGGGAAGGCTGCAGAAGCAGCCCAGCCCTCTGGTCAAGCATCACTACTGCCTTCCTCAGCCCTTCCTGCTCGTGAAGGGGCTGCTCACAGCCACCTTTCTGCAAGCAGCCTTTCTACAGCAA
>NW_008808456.1:0-210 GCF_000699105.1 Pygoscelis adeliae | reverse complement strand
GTTCAGCCTGGAGAAGAGATGGCTCAGGGAGATCTTGTCAGTGTGTTGAAGTACCTGCTGGGAGGTACGAGGAGTGAGGACGAGGGAGCCAGACTCTTCTCTGGACAAGAGGCCACGGGCACAAATTAAACCACATGACATTCCATCTGAACACAAGGAAGCACTTTTTTACTGTGTGGGTGTCAAACACTGGGACAGGTTGCCCAGAGA
>NW_008808455.1:0-210 GCF_000699105.1 Pygoscelis adeliae | reverse complement strand
GTGCGAAATGTTTTAGGGAAGAAGGGAGGGAAAACAATGCTATGCCGCGACATATTCTCTGTCACTTCTAGAAAGAGTCGGGAGAGGCACCGTTCGTAACGCCTGACGGCTTGCTGCTTCGACCTCTTCCGAGCATTTAGCTGTTCTCTTAGCGAACGGATAAAAGACTGAAAACGAAGCAGAACACGAGGGCGCGCCGTTTTATACACC
>NW_008808454.1:0-210 GCF_000699105.1 Pygoscelis adeliae | reverse complement strand
GATTGCTGTATGGGTCCACACGTGGCATCGCGGTTGTGGGAGTAACAGCAGCAAGGCAACAGATGCTGTTGAGAGATTCGAAAAAAGTTAACACAGATGCCACCGTGAAGGCAGGAGAGAAGAGGCTGAAAGTCGCTTTGTGTGAGAGGAGCAGATCTGTTTAGCAAGAAACAGCATGTCAGAGCAGACCAGATGCAAGTGGCTGATCTG
>NW_008808453.1:0-210 GCF_000699105.1 Pygoscelis adeliae | reverse complement strand
GTCATTTATTTTTTCTGGTGGTGCTGAGGTTTCTCCGGGTGCCCGGAGGAAGTCGTTGTTGACACAGACTTTCTTAATTGTGTCACGGAAAACTTGCGCTCGGCGGCTGGGTCTGCGCAGCGCGGGCTGTCATCCCTGGGGTGTGCAGGGCAGTGCGGGCAAACCTTGGGTGCGGGCAGGGAAACGGCTGCTCAGGAGGGGCTCGGTGAG
>NW_008808452.1:0-210 GCF_000699105.1 Pygoscelis adeliae | reverse complement strand
GGGGCCAGGGGGGGGGCAGGGCGGGGCCAGGGCTGGGGATGGGATGGGACGTGGGGACATGGATGGGGACAGGGCACAGGTGGGACGCAGGGATTGGGATAAGATCAGGTGGGGATGTGGATGGGGCACAAGGTGGGACACAGGGTTGGGACAGGGATGGGGATGGGGACAAGGGGCTGGGATGGGGACAGGGAGGAGGCTGGGGGTGTC
>NW_008808451.1:0-210 GCF_000699105.1 Pygoscelis adeliae | reverse complement strand
GTGGTCAGGGTGCCCTGGAGAGGCACCCAGAGCACCCAGAACACCCTGCACAGGCACCCAGGGCACCCTGGATAGGCACCCAGGGCACGCTAAGCATCCTGGAGGGGCACCCAGCGCACCCCAGGCAACATGGAAGGGCACCCACGGCACCCTGCACAGGCACCCAGGGTATCCCAGGCACCCTGGAGAGGCACCCAGAGCATCCCAGGC
>NW_008808450.1:0-210 GCF_000699105.1 Pygoscelis adeliae | reverse complement strand
TGTGGGGGCTGTGCTGGGGGCTGCAGTGGGGGCTGCAATGAGGTTGGCAGTGGGGTTTGTAGCAGGGCCTTCCTCGCGGTCTGCAGCGGGGTCTGCAGTGGGGTGCGAGCTGCAGCAGTGCCAGCTCTGGGTGACCATGTTCCCCACCACGCAGCGTGGCCCCAGCCTGGCAGCAGCACGGCTCCGGCCGGGCATCCCCGGTGCCCAGCG
>NW_008808449.1:0-210 GCF_000699105.1 Pygoscelis adeliae | reverse complement strand
CCCCGCTCCTCGCAGGGTTTTGGCCATGACGGAGGCAGCGGGGCTGGTGCCCAAGCGCATCCTGGTGACGGGTGGCACCGGCTTGGTGGGGAGAGCCATCGAGAAGGTGGTGGCTGATGGAGAGGGACGGCCGGACGAGGAGTGGATCTTCGTGTCCTCCAGAGATGCCGACTTGACGTGAGTTGACTGCGTGGGTTTTCGCTTGGAAAC
>NW_008808448.1:0-210 GCF_000699105.1 Pygoscelis adeliae | reverse complement strand
TCTTCATCTGCCGATTTACGGTAACAATTTCAATTTATGACCACCATCTCTCATCCTCCCGTCACACACCGCTGTGAAGAGGTTGGCTCTATCCCCTTGCTGACCTCCCCATAGGCACTGGACAGCTGCTGTCAGGTTCTCCACAGCCGTCTCTTCTCCAAGCTGAACAAGACCCAGTGCCTCAGCCTCTCCTCACAGGGCAAGCGCTCC
>NW_008808447.1:0-210 GCF_000699105.1 Pygoscelis adeliae | reverse complement strand
GCACCATTTAAGGGTGCGAGTGGCTCAACTCCAAATTCCCCAGCTTGCAGCCGCCCTGCTCCCCGCCCAGCCAGGTCCCTGCCGGCACCCTGCCAGCGCCAGGCCAGGCGCCGAGCTCTGCCAGCCCTCAGCCAGCCACCGGCAGCCTCGCAAAGCTCATCCTCACGGCTGAGCTCCTGGGGACGAGGCTGGCGGCAGACACCTCCTCCC
>NW_008808446.1:0-210 GCF_000699105.1 Pygoscelis adeliae | reverse complement strand
ACCCACGCCTGCCCCTGTCTCCAAAAGGGAGGCTCAGGCTCAGCCCAGCTGCCCACTGGCAGGGTGTGAAGGCAAGGGAGCTGGGCTCTGCTCCGCGGTGCCCACCAGCACTGGAGGCAACGGGCACCAATTTAATAAAAAAACAACAGAGGAAATTCCATCTGAAGGCAAGAAAATGGTTTTTTTTTGCTGCAATGGTGGCCGGCGCTG
>NW_008808445.1:0-210 GCF_000699105.1 Pygoscelis adeliae | reverse complement strand
GGGGGCGGGGCATTGTAAGTGTATTGGGTGCCAGCTGCTGGAGACTGGGAATGTAGGTGCCCCTGGACTGTAATGTCAGCTGCTGGAGTGAGGGCGGGTGTCAGGTTCAGCTACTGGGAGGGACCAGGGTGAGTGAAGTGAGTGAGTGGCTCAGTGCCAGAGGCTAGAGCAGGACCGTGAGTCACAGCCCGTGTGCCTGGTGCTGGCTGA
>NW_008808444.1:0-210 GCF_000699105.1 Pygoscelis adeliae | reverse complement strand
CTCATAAAAGGAAATGACCCAGAGGAGAATTGACTTCAGGTCCTAATCCTAGTCAGGGTTCTACAATGAATGCCCGAAACATATGCCTGTCTTATTCTTACTCTCTTCCCCATGCAGTGGAGATGCAGTACTGTCTGATCTCATGCAGCTGTTGTTGTGTTTGTATAACTTGAATCTTCAAATGGTTGCACTACTAAAAAACCCCACCAA
>NW_008808443.1:0-210 GCF_000699105.1 Pygoscelis adeliae | reverse complement strand
CGCTCGGGGGAAGCCCCGGGAGACGTCTCGCGGGGCAGGCGGGCCGGGGCAGCCCGTATGGCCGCCCATAGGTGACGCAAACCGCCTTTCACCCTCTGCCTACCTCCCTGCCGTGGTTTTAGGTCTGACACACGAGCTCTGGTGAACCCCACGAGTGCAGGTGAAGTTGTTGTCACCTCGCGCCTCTGTCCCACCCCTCTAACAGAGGCT
>NW_008808442.1:0-210 GCF_000699105.1 Pygoscelis adeliae | reverse complement strand
AGTTTTCACTGCTGAGAGGCCATTTCCCCGGCAATTGCTGAATCATCAGCTCCAGTTTACCAGAAGAGCTGTTTTCCTTAGCAGAAAGGACCCAGTGGCAATTTAAGTTCATGTCCTGAATGGAGTTTTTATGCCCCTTGTTTCTCAGTATTTAAATAGATAATGTTGTGTCTCACATTTAAATTTTGGTAAACTGAGAGGTGGAATGTG
>NW_008808441.1:0-210 GCF_000699105.1 Pygoscelis adeliae | reverse complement strand
AGGAAAGCAAGTGAAAATAAAAGACAGTGAAAGTGATGAAAGAAAGGGAAAATTAAATAAAGGGAAAGTGAGGAAAGAAAGGGAAAGTGAGGAAAGCAAGTGAAAATAAAAGAAAGTGAGGAAAGAAAGGGAAAGTGAAAGTGAGGGAAGGGAAAGTGAGGAAAGGGAGGGAAAAAAAAAGTGGAAGTGAGGAAGGGGAGGGGGAGGGGG
>NW_008808440.1:0-210 GCF_000699105.1 Pygoscelis adeliae | reverse complement strand
AAGTAGAGAGCAGCCCGAGGGAGGGCAGAAGCGCGCGGGCTGCTCCCAAACCCAAACAGAAAGGATGGGACGTACGTCTTTGAAGGCGCCTCTCTGCCCCTGGCACAGGGTGGCTTCGCCCGTCTGCAGAATTGCCTAGGGAAAGCAGCCGAGGCTGGAGCAGAGAGAAGGGGCAGCAGGAAGATGCCCTGGGTTTTCCCTCAGGGGACC
>NW_008808439.1:0-210 GCF_000699105.1 Pygoscelis adeliae | reverse complement strand
CCTCCCGTCCCTCCGGTTTTGGTGGTAATTAAGTGGGTTTTGGAGAAGTCTCTAAGAGCCGTCAGGTGTGACTGATATGATGGAGGATCCGCTGCCGAATCCTGCTTCTTTCAGCATGTGTAAATCCCGGGCAGGGTCGTGGGCTGGGGGGGCCGTGGTGGCTCCAGCCTGTCGCCGGTGGGGACGGTGGGACGAGGGATGGCCCCAGGT
>NW_008808438.1:0-210 GCF_000699105.1 Pygoscelis adeliae | reverse complement strand
GGGTCGCGGCCTGGGGCTGTCTGGGCGACCGAAGCGCAGGTGTCCCAGTGCCGTGGGACAGAGTTGGGATACTCGTGGTTGTCGTATGCCCAGCACTCATCCCGGCGCTGAAACCCTTCTGCTCCTCTGGGTGGTCCTTGAAACGCTGGGTCCTGCTGTGCTGTAGGAATTACCTTAGTATCTGTCTGTGGCAACGCAGCTTACGCTTTG
>NW_008808437.1:0-210 GCF_000699105.1 Pygoscelis adeliae | reverse complement strand
GGAAGCGATCCCCTTCCAGAAGGACGTATGAAAAGCCGTTCCTCAAAATTCAACTAACCGCACGCGCACGCTTCGCTGCTCCTGTCCGCTCCCCCGCCGTCCGGCTTCACCCCAAATCATTCTGTCTCCGAAGAGGACCAACGCCCGCGTGGAGAAGGGGCTGCAGGCAGAGAGGGCAGCCACCGAAGCACAAACCTCCTCTGGCATCAC
>NW_008808436.1:0-210 GCF_000699105.1 Pygoscelis adeliae | reverse complement strand
GCGGTGCAGAGGAGGGGGCAGGGGCTGAAGGGGAGAGAACCTGAGGATGGGGCAGGCAGAAGCCATTTCTCCAGGGCTTCTCCCTGCTGCAGGTGTGACCCGTGCCCAGTTCCTGGCTGGGGGAAGCGGGCAGCTGGGGGGCTGCCCTGGGAGCAGGATCAGGCCCGTGCCTTTGCTTCCAGGAGCGTATCTAATGGCTTTTTGGAGCCT
>NW_008808435.1:0-210 GCF_000699105.1 Pygoscelis adeliae | reverse complement strand
GGGGGAGCGAGAGGTGGATGGAAAAGGAAATTTAGAGAACTCACCACACTTATGTTTTTTCTTGATTTTTGACTTTAACTGTGTGGGTAGGATCTTCAGGTTCCTTTGGATAATCCGTGGGCACGGACCTGCAACAAAAGTGAGAAGTCTCAGCGGAAACTGCTTTGTTTGGGACTTTCTTCCTTAGGACTCTGTTAATAAACGCACCTC
>NW_008808434.1:0-210 GCF_000699105.1 Pygoscelis adeliae | reverse complement strand
TGACTTCCCAGCCTCTCCCTGAGGGTGGACAGAGGTGAGCCGGGGGAGTGGGAGGAAGTCCCCAGGCAGGGACAGAGAGCTGAGGAGGGCACAAAGTCACCCTCCTCGCCTGACAGGAGAGACAGCCGAGGCCCCGGCCGGGAGCGTGTCACGGACGATGCCTTTGCCAGGGCTATTTTGGTGCCGCTGGGCTGCCAAGCCCCAGCTTGG
>NW_008808433.1:0-210 GCF_000699105.1 Pygoscelis adeliae | reverse complement strand
CAAATCGCCTGCATGACCCTTGGCCCAGGGTAGCAGGAAGCCCTCAGCCACTCCCCGAGGGCCTGGCTGGGGGTACCCACCTCCAGCACGTGGTGGGGCGGGATGCTGCCAGGGCAGGAGCCCCACACCGCAGGATCCAGCGCCAGCTGGAAGACGGGGAGATGGTCAGCACAGGGAAGGAGGACAGGAGGAGAGGGGCAGGGGACACCG
>NW_008808432.1:0-210 GCF_000699105.1 Pygoscelis adeliae | reverse complement strand
TCCATCCCTGCCTGTCTCCCATGGGTGCAGGGCAGCGGCTGCAGCCCCCACCCGAGAGCTGCCGAGAGCATCCCAGAGATGGGAAATGGCTCTGTGTCACCATGGAAACGGGGCCACCGGCTCGCCATGCTGAGGGGACATGCTGAGCCGAGGGGACATGCGTGCTGAGCCCTGAGGAGCGCAGCACCGGGCGAGCCAGGCGCTGAGCAC
>NW_008808431.1:0-210 GCF_000699105.1 Pygoscelis adeliae | reverse complement strand
GACATGGCACTGCTGGTGATAACCTGCGGGAGGGCTTGGCGTCAGTGCCACCGGGCTGGCCGGACCCTCACCCCCAGGGCAACGCGCCCGCACTCACCCAGCCCGCACTTCCCGCAGATGAGGATTTCGTTCATGGGGCCCGACGTCTTTCCCAGGCAGACGTTGCACTTGGGCTCCTCCCCGGGGATGCCGGCTGCGGGACGGGGACGG
>NW_008808430.1:0-210 GCF_000699105.1 Pygoscelis adeliae | reverse complement strand
CTTCTGTCTTCATCTCTGCCTTTCTCTTCATCTTTTATCTCTTTCCTCCTTCTTTTCCTTTTCCTTTTTCTTTCTTGCCCTGTTGTACCCTATTCTAGCCTCCCCTTCTCTTCTGCTTCCATCCTTGTTTCTTCTCTTCTTTTTCCCCCTTTACCAAAATGTTTTCTACATGGCTACACCACGCTCGACATGAAGCACGGACATGCCCTT
>NW_008808429.1:0-210 GCF_000699105.1 Pygoscelis adeliae | reverse complement strand
GATGGCCACCCAACATGCTGAGCTCGCACTCCTCCACAGACGGCCCCTCTCATGGTGCCCTATGCTGCCTGGAGCTTGCTGCCAGCCTGGCAGGGCACCGTGATGGTATGGAGCAGGCAGAAGCCCACAGGACACGGGGCAGAGCACCCTGTGCCTGCCGAGGT
Organism: Pygoscelis adeliae; assembly: GCF_000699105.1. NCBI lineage: Eukaryota > Metazoa > Chordata > Aves > Sphenisciformes > Spheniscidae > Pygoscelis > Pygoscelis adeliae. Next base: position 46 of record NW_008808429.1, on the reverse strand, counting down.
GGGCAGGGCTGCACCGAGCAGCGGGTGGGGGTCCTGCCTGGCTGCA
>NW_008808428.1:0-210 GCF_000699105.1 Pygoscelis adeliae | reverse complement strand
CCAAGCCCCCCCGGGGGGGGGGGAGTGCAGGTGACCAGAGAGGAACTTTTGGTTCAGTTTGGGGTTTTGGTTGGTTTTTTTTTTCTAATAAAGATGTGAAAGCAAGCCAGGCGCAGTGCTGGGCATGGGGCGCCCCTGCGGGCTGGGGGGGCCGTGGGGTGCCCCTGCTCCTGGGCAGGTTGAGGGTCCCCGGGGTGCTCCTTCTCCCGG
>NW_008808427.1:0-210 GCF_000699105.1 Pygoscelis adeliae | reverse complement strand
GGAACTGGGGGGACCCGTATGGTGTCACTGGCACAAGGTGACCACCCGTTGGCACAGGGTGACCACCGCTGTCATGGGAAAGGAGGGACCTCGACGCCATCGTCGGAAAGGTGGACCGACGCCGTCATCAGCATGGGGTGACCCTGATGTCGTCGTAGATATCGGGTGACCGTCACCATCTCCAGAAACGGGTGGACAGTGCCATTGACA
>NW_008808426.1:0-210 GCF_000699105.1 Pygoscelis adeliae | reverse complement strand
TGCAGTCCCAGGGGAACGCGGCCGGGGGGACCCCGCACTGGGCGCGGGGTGCTGAGCCCCTCCCAGCAATGGCCACATCACTCGGAGGGCTCTGGGATTTTAACCAGCGGAAAGCCAGTCCAGATTTCATCTCTTCTTACCATTCTTCTACAGTATCCCAGTTTCTTAATACCGGCCACAGAGCCCCCAGGCTCTGGCACCGGACCGGCG
>NW_008808425.1:0-210 GCF_000699105.1 Pygoscelis adeliae | reverse complement strand
CCGGATGGTTTTGGAGTCGGTGTAACCCGGGAGGGAGTGGGGGATGAGGTGAAACTCCATCTTCCCGGGGGGCTGCGTGCCCGTCTTCTCCCCGTAAATGGCCTTACAGGTGGGGCACTGCAGGCTGCCATCCTGCGCGGGCACCCGGGCGGGCATCAGGGACGGCACCCACCCCGCAGCACCCACCTGTGGGGTGTCCCCACCCCCCCC
>NW_008808424.1:0-210 GCF_000699105.1 Pygoscelis adeliae | reverse complement strand
TGGAGGCACTGCAGGAGCACCTGTGGGTTGCCCCTTAGTTTTAGGCTTATCTCCTGTGCCTCATGGAGGAGGGGGTGTCAGGATAGAGGTGGTTGTGTGCACCAGGGTACGCTGCTGTGCCCAAATACAAAGCAGTGATGGGTCCTGCCGCTCTTGCCCTAAAGCACGCAGCCTCAAGTCATTTTGTTGCCTGGCTAAAAGCCACCCGAA
>NW_008808423.1:0-210 GCF_000699105.1 Pygoscelis adeliae | reverse complement strand
CTTGTTTCTCCCAACACCTGATTCCATTCAACTTTGTTATTTATTATTTTGTACCTGGTATAGTCACATGGAACCATGCTGGTTATTTTCATGGAAGACTCTAAGATGAAGGACAACATCCTTGGGGCCAGGGGAATAGCTTTGGGAATTTCTTCCTCTCCACAGGTAGCCTGCAGAGGTTCAGGCAAGGCTGGAGAACAGGGGCAGCTT
>NW_008808422.1:0-210 GCF_000699105.1 Pygoscelis adeliae | reverse complement strand
TGCGACATCCGCAAACCCACGTCCCGCTCAGGAAATCCCAGCCGAAAGTCCTTGGAGGCTGGGAGAGTCCCCGGCCTTGTACAGACCTGCCCAGCCCCGGCTCCTCCCCGGGCACCGGTGGCGGCTGCAGGGGGGACGGGAGAGCTGCACCCACCATGGTTCTCCTGGGGTCCCTGGTGCTGTCACCCTGCGGGGTGGCCTTTTGCCGGG
>NW_008808421.1:0-210 GCF_000699105.1 Pygoscelis adeliae | reverse complement strand
GCGGTGTCTGCCTGGGGGTGCTCACGCCACCGGCCGTGGGGCTGCCGTGCCCATGGCAACCCACTGCCCGGGGAGGGAGCCAGCGGCTGGGCTGTCTCTGCCTGGGCTGGCCCCAGTCCCTGTGCCCAGGTGTCCCCATCCCCGGTGTCCCTGCTGCCAGTGGCCCCATTCCCCGTCTTCCCCTTCCCAGCGTCCCCGGTGCCGGCAGTC
>NW_008808420.1:0-210 GCF_000699105.1 Pygoscelis adeliae | reverse complement strand
CAGACACCCCTCTCCCACCCCACGGACACGAAGGGGCAGTAGACAGGGGAAAGGCGAGCCCGACGCCGGTCACGTCCCCGCGGGGAGGTGGCCGCTGGCCCAGAGTAACCAAAGTCGTCTTTATTAATTGCGGCGGTTCATTACAATAAAAAGGGAGCCACGTGTCACGGTCACTGCACGGCGCTGGCCGGGGCCGGGGGGCCCTTCCCC
>NW_008808419.1:0-210 GCF_000699105.1 Pygoscelis adeliae | reverse complement strand
GCCGCCTGCGGGGAGAGGGACGGTCATGAGCGTACTGGGTCTCAGCTGGGACCTGCTCCGGGGCAGGGGGAGAGGGTTGCACCTCATCCCCCCCCCAAAAAGGCATGCCCTGGGCTAGCAGAGGGACTGAGGGGCTCAGAGCGGCCACCCGTAGCCCTGTTCTTGTCCCTGGGGATGTCACCTGCCCCACAGCGATGCTTTACCCTGTCC
>NW_008808418.1:0-210 GCF_000699105.1 Pygoscelis adeliae | reverse complement strand
GCACCCGCCGCGGTGCCAGGTGGGGGAAACGGACCAATCCCAGGCCCTCACTTGGTCGGGGGGCTCTGATTGGTGGGTAGAATGCTGGTGGCGTGGGCGTGGTGGGAGAAACCATAGGTGGGGGGAAAGGCGGAGGGAAAGGCAGCCCCTTTCAGAAATCAGCCCGAGAGGACAGAGAACTCAGAGGGATGAGGGGAAGACAGAGGAATA
>NW_008808417.1:0-210 GCF_000699105.1 Pygoscelis adeliae | reverse complement strand
CCCTGGTTGTCCTTCTAAATTTATCTTTGAGAAGGGAGAATTTTCTGCCTTTTTTGTGTTATGTGATAGGAAGGAGAAAGAAGAAACAGAAGGAAATTTCCCATCAAGATAGAATGAAATGTGGCTTTTTGGATGTATTTGTCCTTCGTATGTACTCTTTTCCTTACATCAGATATGGATTTATTTTTGTGGTGGGTTGACCCTGGCTGG
>NW_008808416.1:0-209 GCF_000699105.1 Pygoscelis adeliae | reverse complement strand
TTTTCTAAATAATGCAAACCAGAAAAAGGACAAAAGACACAAAGTATAACAGAATACTGTTTCACACTCAGGATGACTGCAGTAGTATTTTCCTCCACTTTTTGGTTTTGTTTAACAAAAAACATAGAAGAAATTTTTTAGGAATTTTATCGGATTAAGAATACATTGTATAACTATTTCGGTCGTATATCACCTGGAAGTTTGCTGAA
>NW_008808415.1:0-210 GCF_000699105.1 Pygoscelis adeliae | reverse complement strand
GGGTTAAAGGGATCCAGTTTGTACTGGGAGGGGGGCTAGTACAACCTGGGGAACCCTTTAACCCCTCCCAGCAGAGACCAGGCCCTTCCCAGTACAAACTGTCTCACCTGGCCCTCTCCCAGCGCAGACTTGGTCACCTCCCAGTACAAACTGGAACCTTTAACCTCTTCCAGGACAGATGGGGGCCCCATCCCAGTACAGAGCCCTAAA
>NW_008808414.1:0-210 GCF_000699105.1 Pygoscelis adeliae | reverse complement strand
CCCCCCCTCCTCCCACCCCCTCCTTGGGAGGGGAGAGCCAGCGCCTTTGCCCCAAGTGGTAACGTCCCGCGGTGCTGCCTGTGGCACTCGAATCCCTGGCCGGAACCGTATTTTGTCGGCGACGCCTCGGGACACGTTTTCTGCTCTGCTTCCAGACAACCACGACATCATTTCGCTGAAGCTTTACCAGCTGACGGTGGAGCGGACGCC
>NW_008808413.1:0-210 GCF_000699105.1 Pygoscelis adeliae | reverse complement strand
GCCACAAAGGCGAACTGGCAGTCGGCCTGTCGCCACGTGCTGTACAGGATCCGGCGGAGAGCGTGCGCCATCAGCAGCGTCTGCGGGGACGAGGTGTGTGTGAGAGGGGGTCACTGGGACCGAGCACCCCTGGACCCCCCCGGGGTGTGAGCGGTACCGGGGTCAACCCCATTTGCACGTCAGGTTGCAAACCTGCAAATATATAGCAGG
>NW_008808412.1:0-210 GCF_000699105.1 Pygoscelis adeliae | reverse complement strand
GGGAGGACGGCCAAGGTGCCCAAGAAGCTGACGAAGTAGACCATGTAGGCGTTGTTGTCGTCGCTGAAGTCCAGCTGGCAGCCCTCCTTGTTGTGCATGAAGGTGCTGTTCACCACCCGGCTGTTGATGAACTTGTACTCAAAGAGATCTGTTGGGATGGAGAAGGGGATTGGTGGGGTCACCTCCATCCCCATCACCCCCTTGGGGACC
>NW_008808411.1:0-210 GCF_000699105.1 Pygoscelis adeliae | reverse complement strand
CACGCTGAGCCTGCCCTTGTGTTTTGCAGCCGGAGGGCTCTGCCCCAGGGGAGCTGGCGCTGCTGCTGCCGGTGCAGGTCCTGGGCAGCTGCGTGCTGGTACGGTGACCCTCGCACTGGCACCCGCACTGTGGGGGGGACCCCAACCTGGCCCCACCTCACCCAATCCCTTCCCCAGGTGTGGCGCTCAGACGTGCGCTTTGCCCGGAAG
>NW_008808410.1:0-210 GCF_000699105.1 Pygoscelis adeliae | reverse complement strand
TCACCAAGGGTAAGTCATGCTTGACCAACCTGACAAACTTCTGTGATGAAATGGCTGACCTGATAGATGAGAAGAGAGCAGTGGATATTGTCAGCCTGGACAATAAGGCTTTTGACACTGTCTGCCATTAGGTCCTCATAGCAAGCTGTTGATGCATGAGCTGGATGAGCAGACAGTGAGCTGGACTGAAAACTGGCTGAATGGCTGGGC
>NW_008808409.1:0-210 GCF_000699105.1 Pygoscelis adeliae | reverse complement strand
GGTTTGGGATAAGCACAAGGCAACGAAGGCTCTGCAAAGCGGCGGTTGCACCGGCACCCGTTCCCCTTTGCCGCGGGCTGGGTTTTCTCAATGAGGGGTGGCCCGGCCCCCACCGTAGCCGCGGCGCGTGGGTTTCACAATGTATTTTGGTCAGTGCTTACAAGAAGAGGCCGCAGGGAGGGCTGCGGCGGGGGGGATTCCAGTAAATGG
>NW_008808408.1:0-210 GCF_000699105.1 Pygoscelis adeliae | reverse complement strand
TAACTCACTGCTACCTGCAATCATCAAACTGCAGGCTGACTTTTCAGCTTTAACATGCTTACCTGTTGAAGTTGCCACACCGGATTTTAAATTTGTACACAAGGCTGCCTGCATGAAGGAACCTTGTTACAGGCAACGAATAGGTAAATGGTTTCAATGACATCCTTCTTTCTCCCTGACTGCCAGCCTAGGGAAGCAGGAGAGTCAAAG
>NW_008808407.1:0-210 GCF_000699105.1 Pygoscelis adeliae | reverse complement strand
GCAGTCCATCCTGAGCTGCCACAGCACGGCTACTGGGCCCGCAGGTCACACCATTGCCTCATCAGGGCACAGACGACGTATTATACACGGAAATTGGAGAATAAAGAACTCAGCAGCCCCTTTGCAGGGGAAAAATGGCAAAGCCTTCTCAGTGTGCTGAAAATAGAGAGTTTTATCAAGGAGAGTAAGTTCTGCTCCTCTCTAGGCTGT
>NW_008808406.1:0-210 GCF_000699105.1 Pygoscelis adeliae | reverse complement strand
AAAAGGGGGGGGGGGGCGGGGGGGGGAGAAAAACCCAAAGCCAGTAAGTTTTGTGAGGTCCCAGCCTCGCTCCCTGCTCGCCCCGAGGGGGAAATCGCTGGTCCGCTTCGCTGGGAATCAGCGCCCGGGAAAGACGCTCGGGCACCTCTCGGGTCGGAACGGAAAATATTGCCCCTCGCTGGGGCCCGACCCCCCCTAAAATCCACTTAT
>NW_008808405.1:0-210 GCF_000699105.1 Pygoscelis adeliae | reverse complement strand
GGGCGCTGTGTGCCGCAGGACACCCTGAAGCCCCAGGTAAGGGGGGGGATTGGGGACCGATGGGCTGGGGCTCGACCCTTTGGGATTCCCAGACCTCTGGCCCCAGTCCTGCCGTCTCCTGGACTAGCTTTGGATTCGCCTGATTTGTTTTCTGGATATCTTTCCTTCAACACCACCTTTTGTTAATCTTTATTACTGGCAAGCCCAGCT
>NW_008808404.1:0-210 GCF_000699105.1 Pygoscelis adeliae | reverse complement strand
GCCGGGTCCCCGCGGGGGGTGGCCACCCGGGGTGACTGCCCAGGGAAGAGGGGGGACGTCTGAGCCCGCCCCAACGGTGGGCAGCAGGAGGGAGCTAGAAAGGGTGTTTTGTAGTCCCAGGTGTGGAGAGGGGAAGGGTCTGGGTCCTGAGCATCCCTCTGCAAATGTCCCCGGCACCCAGAGCCTGGATCCCCTGTGGTGTTGGGGGGG
>NW_008808403.1:0-210 GCF_000699105.1 Pygoscelis adeliae | reverse complement strand
AAGCGTGACCGAGCAGCAGCGGCGGGGGGCCGGGGGCTGCACCCCAACATCCACCCCGTCCATCCCTCCCCGCTCCTTCGTACAAGTAAAGCAGCAATGCGCGACGCCGGCCTCCCTCCAGCAACACCCACCCGCGGCAGCTGTAAACTTGTTTAAAACAATAACTTAAAGTCGAAAGACTGGGAAAAAAAAAAAAAAAGGAAAAAAAAA
>NW_008808402.1:0-210 GCF_000699105.1 Pygoscelis adeliae | reverse complement strand
CGGCTGAGCCCCGTCCTGCACCCCAAGGCAGCACAGCTGCGACCTGGCAGCAGCGTGCAGAGGAGAGGGCTCCCTCGCCATGGGCACCCCACAGCTTTCCCGCTCCTTGCTTCCATCCACAACATCCTCCAGATCGATGGGCAGGGCTAGCAGCCCCTCGTCCACCGAGGGTGCTGCAGTCCTGCCAGGAAGCACTCGTGACACCCCCGT
>NW_008808401.1:0-210 GCF_000699105.1 Pygoscelis adeliae | reverse complement strand
GGTCACAGCAGGGCTTGGGGCCCGCGGGCTGGGGCGGTCACTGGCGTGGGATCGGGGGGGATTGGAGACCCCTGCGAGGGGACTCTGCTGTGGGGGTGCGGGCAGCCCTGTCCCCTGTGCCTGGGCTCTGCTGTAATATGGGCTCTGCCCATGAGAGGGCACAAGGCTCTCGCTGCCGGCGCCCGCTGGGCTGCGTGGCAGGGCTGGGCT
>NW_008808400.1:0-210 GCF_000699105.1 Pygoscelis adeliae | reverse complement strand
TCTGTTGCCCTCTGGATTTGATTTGATCTTTTTGGTGGATATTTGAAAAGCTTCTTTCTTTTGCAAACTGTTTTGTTCCTCTCGGCTCCGCCGGCTATTGGTCTTCCAAAAAACCCCAAACAGACCCAACATAACCTCCCAGATAGAAGTGGGCGAGCGGTAATGCGAATGCAGCAGGAGCAAGCGCTTGAGCAAAGGGACAAAACAATG
>NW_008808399.1:0-210 GCF_000699105.1 Pygoscelis adeliae | reverse complement strand
GGTCACGCGGGGTTGGGAGCCGACCCCGAAGGTCCCAGCCCAGGCAGCCCCGGACGGAGCTGGGACGTGGAGGTTTTGGGAACCAACCCCATGGCAGGGCTGGCACCAAACCCACCCCAGCACGGAGGCGTGGGTGGGCACATCCAGCACCATGCACGCTCGGCCACCCCTCTCCAGCACCAAATTCCCCTGGAAAAAACAAACGTGTCT
>NW_008808398.1:0-210 GCF_000699105.1 Pygoscelis adeliae | reverse complement strand
CGGTCTCACTCTGTGCCACCAACCCCCGGCCTGGGTCCCATCAGTGCCCTCCCGCAGGCCACGGGGACAGGGATGGGGACGGGACCCCCCGTCCTCGCACGTTGCAGACCTCGGTGTGCACCGGGATGGGCCACACGCGCGGCGGGGTGCAGCCCAGGGGGTACAGCTGGCAGAGAGCCCCAAGCCCTGGGAGCTGCTCCTGCCTCCAGC
>NW_008808397.1:0-210 GCF_000699105.1 Pygoscelis adeliae | reverse complement strand
AGCCACTATGTCCCCACTGCCCGCGCCCCTGTTTCACCCCAACAGCTCCTTCCATCCCAATAGCTCCTTGTGTCCTGATAGCTCCTTCTGTCCCAGCCCTTGTCTCCGTGATGGGACAACGGTGCGGATGAATGAGTGGGTCCAGCAGGCAGGCAGTCTGGGAGGCTCTGGGTATGTCCCAGGAGCAAAGCTGCCGGTTAAAGTAATATG
>NW_008808396.1:0-210 GCF_000699105.1 Pygoscelis adeliae | reverse complement strand
AAAGAAAATTTTTAAAGTGACAATGTAGAGGACAGATAAATAAAAAAGTAAATAACAGCAACAGAAAAACATGCCCAAACCTGGCAGCTGAGACAAAGGGGATACAAAGCAAGAGGATGAGGAAGACCTTGGCATAGAGGAAGGTGGCAATGGCTGTCCGCTGCAGGCTCATGGCAGCCTGGCGTGGAGAGGGAAGGGGTGGGGTGCTCT
>NW_008808395.1:0-210 GCF_000699105.1 Pygoscelis adeliae | reverse complement strand
ATTGAAGTAAAAGCAGAAGCTGTCCTCCCCCTGACGCCACCCTCCCGGCTTCCGCACGGGGGAAAAAAATTGAATTAAGGTTTTCTGTTCTGTTACCGAGAGAAAACATGCCCGTTTCCCAAGGACCGAGGTAGCCTGGTTTTTGTCTGGAGACAGACGCATCCTGGTCCAGGGATGGTTCCCTCCAGGCCCGAGCGAGGTGTTAGGACG
>NW_008808394.1:0-210 GCF_000699105.1 Pygoscelis adeliae | reverse complement strand
CGCAGGCCCCATGGCCGCCTCCCCGGGGCCGCCCCGGCCCCTTCTCCCCAGCTGGGCAGGGAGGAGGAGGGGGGAGAAAAGGCCCAGCCATCTGAGCAGGGGAAACTGGCAGGAACGGGGGGACAGGCTGCAGGGCAGGGAGGAAGGATAAGGCCAGGACGCAGGAGGTGGTGATAGATAGGAGAAGGACAGGGAGCGGGAGCGAGAGAT
>NW_008808393.1:0-210 GCF_000699105.1 Pygoscelis adeliae | reverse complement strand
CCCTCGTCCCCTGCCCTTCGCTCCTGACGCCTCCAAGTGGTGCGGGACGGGCCGTACCTTTCAGCTCATCCTCGTACACTTTGACCCCCTGTAGACAGTGGTTCTGGGGGAGCAGGGTGGTGCTGGACAGGACCTTGGTCTCCCCAGTCACTCTGTCCTTCTCCACCGTGATCTCCACTGAGTACATGGCTGGGACACAAAGAGCACAGC
>NW_008808392.1:0-210 GCF_000699105.1 Pygoscelis adeliae | reverse complement strand
TTCCTCTCCTGCTCCTGCTGGACAGAAATCCCCACGGCCCTTAACCGGGGTCACCGCAGCGAGGAGGCAAAAACTTGAGGGGAAAAGCCTCCTGCACCCCCCTGGAGGAGGCCTCCCCAGCGCGGGTGGTTGGAGCTGGGGCAGCTGTAGGGGGATGAACCCTGCAGCGATGAGCTCGGGGTCTCCTTCAGCACCGCGGGGCTCGAGCGT
>NW_008808391.1:0-210 GCF_000699105.1 Pygoscelis adeliae | reverse complement strand
AAATTAACGCTATCCCAGCCAAAACCAGGGCATGTGTAAAATGGGAATAGCACATATAACTCAAAGTGATCTTATTTAACATCTAATGTAGAGGTTTTGCAAACAGCAGGTTTCTACTAAGGATAGTATTTTTTCCGTTAACGTCTATATTTTAATTATAGATGCCTTTATCTTTGTCACTGGTTCCTCAAGAAATAATCTTAGAATCTC
>NW_008808390.1:0-210 GCF_000699105.1 Pygoscelis adeliae | reverse complement strand
AAAAAAAAAAGAAAGTCTTCAGGTGCCCAGTTACGGAGCAGCCATCTCTCCCTTTTGTTCGTTAGTTGTTTAATGTTTCAGGGCTTTTCCAGGACGCAACCTATCAGGGCTTCACCTCCCGCGTGTCGAGGGCGGCTGCGGGAATAGGAATCGAGCGTCGAAGCTGAACAACAACTCAGCTGCCCATGATGTAACTGGGAGGAGGGACGG
>NW_008808389.1:0-210 GCF_000699105.1 Pygoscelis adeliae | reverse complement strand
AGATTTATGCGCTGCATTATTGCTCCTCTCCTCCCCCCTCAAAGCAAGATGGACTCTCTTCTCTCTCCCTCTCTCTCTCTCACTCACTCACACTCTCTCTCTTTCTCTCCCCCTTTCCCTGTGTCTTGTCAGCCTTCAAGATCGACATTTTGTAACTAAGATGCAAACTTGATGGTGACCGGGGGCGGGGGGGCGCGGGGGGGAGACGGG
>NW_008808388.1:0-210 GCF_000699105.1 Pygoscelis adeliae | reverse complement strand
TCCTCCACCCTTGTGCGGTTCATTAGAGACATTTCAGGAGTATAGTCTAAATCAGAAGATTTCAAAAAGAAGTCACATTTTAAAAAGACTGATGCTTTTTCCAGTTATCTTTCCTTTGCTGCTTATGGAATGAACAACATAAACAATCTCCCATTCATATTGATCCAGAGTGTCTCATGAGGAAGTAGGACTACACAGGAAAAGCAAGAC
>NW_008808387.1:0-210 GCF_000699105.1 Pygoscelis adeliae | reverse complement strand
GCCTGTTTGGCTGCAAGGCTTGATGTCCCCATGATGAGGACCATCTGGAGCCCCCCGTGATGATGAGGATCATCATGGTCCCCTGTGCTGGTGACTTCCCAGCCTCTCTTTTACAACAGCAGATTTACCGTCCTCACTGGGGCCTCTTGGGAGACACGGGACCAGTCCCTCCCTTGCACCGCTGTGCATCTCTCCTGGGACGAGGCGGTG
>NW_008808386.1:0-210 GCF_000699105.1 Pygoscelis adeliae | reverse complement strand
AGGAGGAGGGGAGGAGGTGCTCCAGGCACAGAGCAGAGATTCCCCCGCAGCCCCTGCAGAGGACCCTGCTGGAGCAGGCATCCACACTGCAGCTGCGGAGGACCCCTGCCAGAGCAGGTGGATGAGCCCCGAAAGAACTGTGGCCTCAGGCCCATGCTGCAGCAGGGGAGGGGGGGGGAGTGGAGGAAGGAGCGGCAGAGAGGAGCTGTT
>NW_008808385.1:0-210 GCF_000699105.1 Pygoscelis adeliae | reverse complement strand
TTGCAGACAGCCGCTCCCTGGGTGCCTGCCCTTGGCTCTCCGGAGCACCCACTCCGCACCCCATGGCTTTTGGCTGCAGCAGGGCCATGGGCTGTGGCATGCGGCCAGGAGGACGGGCTGCTCCCAGCGCAGGACTGCTGTGGTCAGTGCCTTTGCAGAGCTGAAAACCATGTCTCATACATGATGAGACATGGTGCAGCACGTCCTGCT
>NW_008808384.1:0-210 GCF_000699105.1 Pygoscelis adeliae | reverse complement strand
TCAATACCCGTGTCCCGGCCCTCCAGGGCCGCCCTGTAACGATGCTGGTGGGCTGCCTTAGCCCGCAGGGGCTTTGGGCAGGACAAGGCTGCCTTGAAAACTCCATGCTTTGCGGAGATGGAGATTAAAACACACAGGCAGCCACTTTACTACCACCCAGGGACGGGTGATGCTCTGTGCCTGACTCTCGGGTGCTGCTAGCATGGCTTT
>NW_008808383.1:0-210 GCF_000699105.1 Pygoscelis adeliae | reverse complement strand
CTCATGGGTGCAGGACTCCTCCGGGTGCCCGTGGCAGAGCAGCCCCAGCACCCTGGGCCACATCCTGTGCTGCTGAATCTTCACTGTGCAACCAGGAGCAGGGAGGGACTGGGGTGGGGGTCTTTGGTAGGGAGACTTGGGGGCTGTGGGCATCCAGGGGCCTCTGAGCTCCCCCAGAGGGACACCCCCTGATGCTCCCAGCTGCGGGGG
>NW_008808382.1:0-210 GCF_000699105.1 Pygoscelis adeliae | reverse complement strand
TCTCCTCATCTCCGCTGACGATCAAGGAGGAATTCATGCCTTAACCCCCTTCACCAGCTATAGACACCAAGAGATAAGCACTATGCAGCAGAGCCCAGCCGGTCCGTGTGCTCTGAAGAGTGACAGCCCCTTCCCAAAGACACGATGGTCCCCGGCTGAACCAACGGGGTGGCCAGCGAGGCTGGGCGAGGTGACACCAGGACCTTCCCA
>NW_008808381.1:0-209 GCF_000699105.1 Pygoscelis adeliae | reverse complement strand
AAGAAAAAGCCTGCCTGGGCTCTCCTCAGATCAATAGAACATGAAGCCACTTCGACAGAGGGTACGATTTTCTGCACAAAGCCTTCCCCTCGCACCAGCCCCGCTCTGCTCAGCCCAGCCAAGACGGGGAGCAGGGACCCACAGCGTGCTGGCTCGCTGGCACCGGGGGACACACCTCCTGCCAAACTGGATTTGGACATTTTCGCAAA
>NW_008808380.1:0-209 GCF_000699105.1 Pygoscelis adeliae | reverse complement strand
CAAGACCAGCAGAGCAGCCGCCAGAGCCACGCGGGCAGGGGGAGCTCCGGGGAGGGGCGTGCAGGGAGGCTGCTGTGGAGCGAGAGGTGAAACATTGTCATTCCCTGTAAAACTCCAGACAGCGCATTGTACAAGTATTAACTGAGATGTAGTGGCGAGCGCGCGGTGCCGGCAGAAAGAAGCACGGCGCGGCCCCGCTGCCACGCTGC
>NW_008808379.1:0-210 GCF_000699105.1 Pygoscelis adeliae | reverse complement strand
TGTACTTGCGGATCCACTCGGCTTTGTGGACGTCGAAGGTGCTTTGGGACTTGACCTTCTTCCCCTTACGACCTCGAGGAACCGGGATGGAAAGGCCTGGAGAAAAGGGGGGGGAAGGAAGGAGAAAGACGTCAAGGCGGGACCCTCAAGAGGTCCCCGGTTGTCCCGAAGCTCCCGTAGACCCTCACCCGAGTGGTTTTGGAGCTCCTT
>NW_008808378.1:0-210 GCF_000699105.1 Pygoscelis adeliae | reverse complement strand
CAGCTCCTCTCCTGGCCCCGGTGGAGTGGTACGGAGGGTTAGCATACTGCAGGGCACAGCTGGCACTGGGAACGTCACCCTCACCGCAGGGCCACACGCGTTTTCCTGCTGTGCTGACCTGGGAGCAGCTTGGTGCTGGTGTGCAGCTCCCAGATGCTCCCCCGGCCCCAGCGGTCGCTGTGAGGGGGGAGGCTGGTGGGGGTCCCTCAC
>NW_008808377.1:0-210 GCF_000699105.1 Pygoscelis adeliae | reverse complement strand
GTGCAGCTGATGTCCCCAACGGTGACGCGGAAGGTGAAGTTGGGCTGGTGGGCTTGTCCCTCGGCCTTCAGGAGGTCGTAGCCGGGGGTCTTGCCTATGCGAGTGCCATATTCCTGCAGCAGGCTGATGGGCGTCTTCCCGGGGTTGGCGGCCAGCATCTGCTCCAGGCTGGGGACAGGGCTGTCACCAGCCCGAGGAGGGGTCAGAGGG
>NW_008808376.1:0-210 GCF_000699105.1 Pygoscelis adeliae | reverse complement strand
CAAGGTCAGGATGATCCCGTCTTCTTCCCAGTGAAAAACCAGTCTCTTTGGCATACGGCGAAGTAAAATTCCGATTTCTTTAGAGTCAGTATTAGCACAGGGCCCAGCTCCTGAATCTACTCCCCGAAATTTTGCTGGAAGGTAGTTCTACAGCCATTTTAGCCCGTAACGTAGTACCTGAGCTGGCGGTCAAACCCAAAAGTTCCCAGA
>NW_008808375.1:0-210 GCF_000699105.1 Pygoscelis adeliae | reverse complement strand
GATGGATCGTGCCTAGCGGGGGTGATTTGGTGTTGATCGCATATTATCACGGGCAGGTTGGACTGGTTGCTGATGGACGGCTTTCTAGCAAGCCGCTCCTTCCGACGCTCGGGGAAGCAGCTCGATCGAAAAAGCAGCTTGCTTTTAACTCCTTCTCTCACCAGCACGCGTAGGGCAAAGCTTAGCATCTGTCACAACAGCTCTCCGGGT
>NW_008808374.1:0-210 GCF_000699105.1 Pygoscelis adeliae | reverse complement strand
TTTTTTTTTTTTTTTTTATATTTCAATTTCCTAATCGAATTGCTTCTTTCTCTCCCTGCTATTTTCATAGATGTTTTATTTCCCGCCTCCCCTCCCATTTCCAGATCAAACGAAAGCTTCCCTGTCTTCCCGGCGTGGTGATGGTGGGGGATTAGGATATTATTAGAAAGCCAGATTCCCGCAGTCAAAAGGGGAGAGAAAGGGAAAAAT
>NW_008808373.1:0-210 GCF_000699105.1 Pygoscelis adeliae | reverse complement strand
AGAGCTCCCAGGTCTGCAGCCTTCTTCAGCATCTCCAGCATGCCCTGGCTCCTCCTGCCCTCTGTGCCTCCTCTTCCTCCAGCGTCTTGGGTTGTGCACCTGCCTTCGCTGGGCTGGCTGCACCACTGAGGCTTGCCTCCAGCCTGCGTGCTTCAGCCACGTCCAATCGCCTCTGTAGCTTTGAAAGCATTTTTACATTTGTATTTTACT
>NW_008808372.1:0-210 GCF_000699105.1 Pygoscelis adeliae | reverse complement strand
GACAATACTAAATTAGGAGGAGCCGTTGACTCCCTCGAGGGGACAGAGGCCTTAGAGAGAGATCTTGACACATTAGCATGCTGGGCATACACCAACCATCCGAAATTTAAGAAGAACAAATGCCAGATTCTGCACCTGGAATGGTGTAATCCTGGATGTACGTATAGACCGGGGGACAAGAAGCTGGAGTGCAGCCCTGCAGAAAGGGAT
>NW_008808371.1:0-210 GCF_000699105.1 Pygoscelis adeliae | reverse complement strand
GTCCCCGACTTGTGTTGGGTGCAGCGGTGACCCAGAGCACGGGTCGCTCGCTGCACCTCGCTCACCTTCTCTCCTTTGGCCCCGGTGTCGCCTTTGAGGCCGGGGAGACCCGGGGGGCCCTGCAGAGGTACACAGGCAGGCACGTGAGATGTGGGGAGCGTAAAGTGGGGGACACCCCCCCCTCGGGGAGCCGTGGCAGGGGAGAGGGGG
>NW_008808370.1:0-209 GCF_000699105.1 Pygoscelis adeliae | reverse complement strand
AATTTAAACATTTGCTTTTTTCTAAAGAAAGAAGGGTGTTTCACAAAAACAAATGCATGTTAAAATACTACTCGGATTACAAAGTAAACACGCAAAAGTCAGGAAATGTCACATGCAAATACGTCCTGTCACATTAATTCTTTGTTCTTCTTTTTAATGTAGTCATTTTGGTACAATTTTAGATAACAGAATAACATGCTATTTGCTAC
>NW_008808369.1:0-210 GCF_000699105.1 Pygoscelis adeliae | reverse complement strand
CCGAGCCCCCAGCCCTGCTGGTGCCAGTGCTGACCCGGGAAGGCACACAAGCCCCCCTCCGCCGGGATGCTCCCTGGGGCTCAGAGAACGAGGCAGAGCCTTGCACTTACCATCACCTGGCTGGCTATGTCCCTGACGTCCCGATCCTGGCCTGGCTCGCCCTCTCCTGGCTTCCCCATACCGCAGACGCTCCTCTGCTGTAAGAAGCTG
>NW_008808368.1:0-210 GCF_000699105.1 Pygoscelis adeliae | reverse complement strand
CTTGGGGATGGGGGTCACAGGGGGCACGGCACAGCCTCCCCTGGGCTCATGGTGCCCGTGCAGTTGCTCTAAGCTGCATCCCTTCATGTCTAGGGTGCCCCTGGCGTGAGCATCCCGGGGCCGGCCGGCCCCAAAGGCGAGCAGGGCGATCGGGTGAGTCTGGGTGTGCCCAGGGCTGGGGCTGGCCAGGCTCTGCCCCGGGACACCGGC
>NW_008808367.1:0-209 GCF_000699105.1 Pygoscelis adeliae | reverse complement strand
TCGGGGAGAAATGGGTGGAGGTACTAGCAGATAATCCCCAAAGGAGGGAGGGTACAGAGGAATGTGCTGTTGGTGGCATGTTGTTTAAATGAATGCCAGGATGCACAGCTGGGAAGTGGCCAATCTTGCATCTGGAAGTTTTGATGATGGTGGTCCTTGGGACATATCTACCTCCCTAAAACCCTGGCCCTCCTGAAACCCCCGCCCAC
>NW_008808366.1:0-210 GCF_000699105.1 Pygoscelis adeliae | reverse complement strand
GGACCGCCGCTGCTGCCAGTGATCTGCTGTGCCCTCGGCCATAGTCATCCTTCCAGCTGCAGCCATGCGCCAGCGTGCAGAGGCTCAACTTAGGAGAGGAGACCCGCACGCCTGTTCCCCAGGCACCCTGATGTCCCCCCACGCCTGGCGTGGCCCCGTGCCCTGGCTGCTGTGCTGGGGCTGACCCCCGTGGCAGGCTGCTCCCAGCAG
>NW_008808365.1:0-209 GCF_000699105.1 Pygoscelis adeliae | reverse complement strand
TTCAGCAAACTTCCAGGTGATATACGACCTAAATAGTTATACAATGTATTCTTAATCTGATAAAATTCCTAAAAAAAATCTTCTATGTTTTTTGTTAAACAGAAACAAAAAGTGGAGGAATATACTACTGCAGTCATCCTTAGTGTGAAAGAGTATTCTGTTATACTTTGTGTCTTTTGGCCTTTTTCTGGTTTGCATTATTTAGAAAA
>NW_008808364.1:0-209 GCF_000699105.1 Pygoscelis adeliae | reverse complement strand
GGCCGCCTCTCCTCTCCACCCCGTCCTGCGCCTTCCCCCTTACTCCTCCTCCTCCTCTGAACGAGCTGCGCCGCAGGGAAATTCGCTGGCAAAACACACGGGAGATCCCGGTGCCTTTCGGAGGCGTGCCCCTGGGAGCATCCCCCCACGGGCGCGTGGGAGGGCAGCACCCACCGGGTTGCGGGGGGGGGAGGCATCCCCCACCCCGC
>NW_008808363.1:0-209 GCF_000699105.1 Pygoscelis adeliae | reverse complement strand
TGGTGCTGTCCTTGTGTGAGCCTCCGGCTCTGGAAGACAAAGGAGGAGCAGCCGCCATCTGTCGCGCCACGGGCAACCCCTGCCTCCCTGCCCAGGCCCAGCAGCCCTGCCCTCCCCTCCTTGCCCTCCTCCCTGCCCTCTCGCCTCAGCCCTCGCTCACCCGCCTGCTCGCCTCCAGTCTGGGCCGGCTCACCGCGCAGCCGTTTCTA
>NW_008808362.1:0-209 GCF_000699105.1 Pygoscelis adeliae | reverse complement strand
CTCTATCCCTGCTGAAACCAGGACACTAAAGAACCCTACTTTTCACTATTACCAAGAATCAGGGAATAAATTAAGGTGGAAGGCATCTCAGGAGATCAGCTAGTCCAACAACTCAAAGTAAGACTAACTCTGAAGTTAGATCAGCTTGCTCAGGGCCGTGTCTGTTTGAATGTTGAAAATTGAGAAGTCCTGCAGTGATCAAAAGGGAC
>NW_008808361.1:0-209 GCF_000699105.1 Pygoscelis adeliae | reverse complement strand
GGGGGGGGACTCCCAAGGGCTGCCCAGCATGAGATGAAGTCAGCTCCAGCATGGCCAGGAACGAGCCCCGGCTCACCAGGAGCACGCTGCGAGCAGGAGAGCCAGGCCTCTGCGCCAGGCGAGAGGCAATGCAGGGAAGAGTCCCTCGTGCCCAGCAGCGGAGCCTTTGGTTCTCCCGGGCTCCTGCTCAGGGCTGGCAGGGCACGTGT
>NW_008808360.1:0-209 GCF_000699105.1 Pygoscelis adeliae | reverse complement strand
CTACCCCCAACCCCTGGGTACCCCAAACCCCTGGGTAACTAGAGCCCCTGCCATCCCAAACCCCTGGGTACCCCAAATCCCTGGGCATCCGGACCTCCTGCCATCCCAAAGCCCCGGGCACCCCAAGCCCAGCCCAGCGTGGCCCCAGGGCAGGGAGATGCTCCCGTGTCTCCGGCACGGTGCTGTACCGGGGGGGCAGCACCACGGGG
>NW_008808359.1:0-209 GCF_000699105.1 Pygoscelis adeliae | reverse complement strand
ACCTGCACCCCCAAAATGCTGGACTCCCTCTGCCTCGGGCAGGGGGATGCCCCTCTCACCCCATTGCCGTAGGAGAGCACGGGGTCGAAGAGGCTGTCCAGGTACCGGTCCAGACCCTTCTGGCTGCGCGGCTCCCCGAAGTCCCCGTCTGCTGGGTGATGAGAAGGGATGAGCCGGCGACGGCAGGGCTTCACCGGCATGGCAGGGGG
>NW_008808358.1:0-209 GCF_000699105.1 Pygoscelis adeliae | reverse complement strand
GGCTGAGCCCTGTGTCCCTAGGGAGAGGGGCAGGGGGGGCTGGGGGGCGAAAACAGCCAGCAGCACAGACAGCATTTTACAGGGAGAGCAGCCCCACGGGCAGGGCAAGGAGAGCACGCAAAGCCAGAGGGGCATGGGGGAACACGAGAGGGGAAGGCTCCTCGCCATCACTGCGGCAGCGCCTTCAGGATGGCATTTACTTCCTCGGC
>NW_008808357.1:0-209 GCF_000699105.1 Pygoscelis adeliae | reverse complement strand
CGGGTGACGAAGCCGCTGTTCCTCAAGTACGGGAAGTTCGCGGGCAAGTCCACCATTACGGTGAGCGGCCGAGCCCACGCCGGGAGTGGCACCGAGCCGGGACACGGGGGTGGCACCAAGCTGGGGCGCGTGGGTGGTACCCAGCTGAGGTGCTGTGGTGGCACTGAGTGGGGCATGTGGGTGGCACCAGACCGGGGCACGCGGGTGGC
>NW_008808356.1:0-209 GCF_000699105.1 Pygoscelis adeliae | reverse complement strand
CTTAGACCCATCAAAAGAGACTGTATGTCTCCTCCCTCTCTCTTCCAGCGGGAGCCCCTCTGCAGGGCGATGCCGTAGCCGGTGGAGGCGAAGACCTTGCCGGAGCCGATGGTGACCAGCTTGCAGCCCTCCTCCTTCCGCGCCATGTAGTTCAGCACCGCCGCGTCGTAGATGAAGGCGTCCAGCTTCCTGCAGGGGGGGGAGGGGCG
>NW_008808355.1:0-209 GCF_000699105.1 Pygoscelis adeliae | reverse complement strand
GGGGTTCTAGGGTAACAGTTTTCTCGGGTTGTCATATATTAGTGTTAGGGAGAGCTAGGGTTACTGGGTGCTAGGGTTGTGGGGTTCTAGGCTTACAGTGTGCTAGGGTTATAGTGTGGTAGGGTTACGGGATGCCAGAGTGTAAGTGGGGTAGGATTAAAGCATGCTCTTTTTAGGGAGAGGATCTGGGCTTTTTGGTCCTGGCTTCC
>NW_008808354.1:0-209 GCF_000699105.1 Pygoscelis adeliae | reverse complement strand
GTGAGGAGAAGGGGTGCCATGAGAGGGCCTGGGGGGACACTCGGGAGGCACATGGCTCTGACAGGGACGTTACCTCTCCCACTGCCGGCCATCAGCCAGGAGGGTCCCCGGCAGCTCAGGGCAGTCCCCCGGGGAGCTGCGTGTGGGGGAAGCCCCCTGCGCCTCCGACCGATGCTGGGGGACGGGTGATGGCTTTGCCACCGGGTCAC
>NW_008808353.1:0-209 GCF_000699105.1 Pygoscelis adeliae | reverse complement strand
CGCGGGAAGCAGGCAGCTCTCGCCCCATCCCGGCCACGGCGCCGCCGAGCAGGAGGCGATGAGCTCCCTGCTCCGCTCCTTTCAGCGGGAGAGGCAATTGTCCGTCAGCTCCTTTTCTCCCTGCAATGTTCAGAGCATGTTTAACATCCCATCTCTCCTGTCTGCCCTCCCCGATGACCCAGAGCTGGGAAATCAGAGCAGCGCTCCTG
>NW_008808352.1:0-209 GCF_000699105.1 Pygoscelis adeliae | reverse complement strand
CCCCTCCTCACCCCCCCCCAAAGACCTGACTCCAGGAGCCAGCCCTTTTCCCCTCCACCCAGCTCCCCCGAGGGCCATCGGGGTCTGCTGGCAGCAGCCCCCCCTCCCCGTGCCCACCTTGTAGCCGCACTTGTCGATGACTTCCAGGATGTGGGGGGGCAGGGAGGAGTCCTTCCAGGAGCGGATGGGGTTGGGGATCTTGCCCCCCT
>NW_008808351.1:0-209 GCF_000699105.1 Pygoscelis adeliae | reverse complement strand
CCAGCCGGCGTTGCCCTTCTCCATCATCTCTTCCTGCGGAGCAGAGCACAGCCGTGCCGCGGGGACTCACCGAGGAGGTGCCGCTGCGCATGCTGCCCCGGGCCACCCTCTGCCGATGGATCTCCACCAGGTTATCAATGTCCTCCTCCTCCTCCTCCTGCAAGGAGAGAGACAAGCTGCCTGCGTGGGGAGCAGCAGGGCATGGCCGG
>NW_008808350.1:0-209 GCF_000699105.1 Pygoscelis adeliae | reverse complement strand
GTGTGGGAAGGGGGCAGCGGCCGTGGAGGATGACTGCGGTGCAGGGTGGGGTTTTTGGGGTGCTTTTGGTCATTATTTCTCGGTGCTAAATAGAGGAAGAATAAGTTTCAAACGAAGCGTGTTTTGTTTTGTCACAGGAAGTGGAGAGAGCATTGGGAGAGCCCTGAGAGATTGACTTTAAAATATATATACATATATATATATACACA
>NW_008808349.1:0-209 GCF_000699105.1 Pygoscelis adeliae | reverse complement strand
TTGACATCCCTGGCCAGATGTATTCATGTGACTCCAAATGCTGTTGCTGTCCTCATTTGGAATACAAGTGAAGGGAAACATCTCTTTCCTCTCTGAAAGTGATAGGACTCTTTCTTTGTGTTTTCTAATTAGAATGTATGCTGCTCGCTCCTATTGTCACAGGAAATTTCTACTTAGGTGTTGTTTAACTGAGAGCAGGTTAAAATTCC
>NW_008808348.1:0-209 GCF_000699105.1 Pygoscelis adeliae | reverse complement strand
GGAGCTGATGGGGCTCCCCCCTCTCACCCAGGGGAGCGGATCCTGGCCAGCGGCTCGGTGCAGCTCCCACGCTTCACCCTGCTGGAGTCGGGCAGCCTGCTCGTCAGCCCCGCGCACCTCGCGGACGCCGGCACCTACACCTGCCTGGCCACCAACTCCCGCGGCGTGGACGAAGCCTCTGCCGACCTGGTCGTCTGGGGTAAGGCGCC
>NW_008808347.1:0-209 GCF_000699105.1 Pygoscelis adeliae | reverse complement strand
CCCCCATAGCATTTTCTTCTCTACGCTAAACAAACCCAGTTCTCTCAGGCTCTCCTTGTATGTCAGATGTTCCCTTCCTCATCTTCATGGCCCTTCATTGCATTTGTTCTGGTGTGTCCATGTCTTCCCTGTGCTGGGGAGCCCAGAGCTGGACGCAGTAGTCCACAGTCCCACCAGTGCTGAGCTCAAGAGCAGTCCATCCCAATGGG
>NW_008808346.1:0-209 GCF_000699105.1 Pygoscelis adeliae | reverse complement strand
GGGACCCCAGCCACTCCTGCAGGCGACAGGCTTGAAACGCTGAAATACTTCCGAGGGTCCCGCTAGTTTTCCACTGTCTGACTTCAAAATACCCAGCAATAACTGGAAAAAAAAACCAACTATGGAAGAGTCTAAATAAAAGAGGGCGAAGTGGTACTGGAAGCTTTGAAGTTGTGAAGCGCAAAGCGAGGAACGCTCAGCCCCTGGCT
>NW_008808345.1:0-209 GCF_000699105.1 Pygoscelis adeliae | reverse complement strand
GTGCTCCACTGCCAGGGGGTCGGCTGGGGGTGGTTGCCCACACTTGGCCCCTCTGTGCTTTCCCCAGCTGCACATTGTCCACATCAACGTCAAGTACCGGACGCTGGTGGAGGCCAAGGGGCATCCCAACGGGCTGGCCGTCCTCGGCTTCTTCTTCCAGGTGGGTTTGCGGGACTCACGCTGTCGGCGGGAGGGGAACCCCTGGAAAC
>NW_008808344.1:0-209 GCF_000699105.1 Pygoscelis adeliae | reverse complement strand
TAGCTGTATTTTGGGCATCTCTGTATTTAATGGTTTGTTAGTTGCCATTACAACTCTGTCTAAATAGGATTTTTTTTTGTTTGTTTTTGAGTTAATACAATTTCAGTATCCTTTTTCTATTTAAAAATTGACGTGGAAGTGTGAACACAGTATGGCTTTAAATAGATAAGGGATATGTCATCTGTTAATGCTTTTGTGAAGTGAGTTAA
>NW_008808343.1:0-209 GCF_000699105.1 Pygoscelis adeliae | reverse complement strand
CGGGAACGGGTGCCAGTCCCCTCCTGAGCACCACGGCAGCCTCCCGGCGCCTGTGCCCAGACAAGTGGGTGCCCCCATGCAGGGGCGGGGGGTCCTCGCCGGGCTCAGCGCTGTGCCGCTGCTGGCCCGTGTGGCCTTGGGCAGGATGAGTCCCTCTTTGGGCAGCGAGTCCCGAGCGGGGACGGAGGGAGGTTCCCACATGACACAGC
>NW_008808342.1:0-209 GCF_000699105.1 Pygoscelis adeliae | reverse complement strand
AGGGTTGTTGTTTTTTTTTTCCCCCCTTTCCCATTGTCACCGGGGTAATTATTTAAATCTCCATCTTGGAAAGTTGCATTTCACCCAGGGCGGCCAGGCAGACACTTCCCGGAGACAGGGTGTGCAGAGCCCCGCGCCCCCTCCCCGCAGCCACATCCTATCTCCTCGCTCCCATTGTTGGCAGATTTGGGCATTAAAAAAAAAAAAAA
>NW_008808341.1:0-209 GCF_000699105.1 Pygoscelis adeliae | reverse complement strand
TACACACAGGCACTTGCTGAGCTTCAGCCAGCAAAGACAATGAAAGCAAATCGTTAGCCTGCAGACCCTGTGACCCTCAGCCCCCATCTTCAACCAAAGCATCAGCTCATCCAGTTCTTGATAATACCACCTAATGGGATTACTCCATTTAAATAGCGGTGGTGCAGACTTTCAGATCCCATAACAGCATTGCTGTTTTGGAGGAAGAT
>NW_008808340.1:0-209 GCF_000699105.1 Pygoscelis adeliae | reverse complement strand
TGTACAATAGTTTATTAATTCTAGTTATTATTAATTGGCATTATTCATAATTTAAAGTTGTTTATAAGTTATACGTACAATTACAAAACCGGCTAAGTTTTTGATGACCCAGCAAGCAGCAGGGGACACACCCACCGCGGCAGCCCCTGCCACAAACAGGCCCACGGCCCTTCAAACAAACTTCGGTTTTGCGCATCAACGGTCAATTA
>NW_008808339.1:0-209 GCF_000699105.1 Pygoscelis adeliae | reverse complement strand
ACCGGCAGGCAGGCAGGCAGGGAGAGAGAGAGAGAGAGAGAGACCGTCTTTAAAATCGCCCTTCCATCCCTCTTTTCTTTGTTCCTTTATTTCTCCCTCCCTCCCCTCTTTTTGTTCGGCTGGGTTGCGAAAGGAGGGTAGTCCTGTCACTCTCTCTCTTTTTGACTTCTCCCTTTTTAATTTTTTAATTTTCCGGTTTTTTTTTTTTT
>NW_008808338.1:0-208 GCF_000699105.1 Pygoscelis adeliae | reverse complement strand
AAAAAAAAAAAAAAAAAAAGAGAAGGGGAGGGGGGAGGGAAGGAGGGAGGCAGAGAGAAAAAAAAATTACTTGAATATTCCGGCTTTTTGAATGAGCCACGTGTTCAAACTACAAATCAACTTCTCACGTGAGGAATCCCAGCTCTTCAATTAGCGAGTGGATAGGGCGCACACACACTCGAGGAGGAGGAGGAGGAGGAGGAGGAGG
>NW_008808337.1:0-209 GCF_000699105.1 Pygoscelis adeliae | reverse complement strand
TGGATCTGCTTATTCCCTTTGAAAAAAGTTTCTGTTTCGCAGCCGCTGGGAAATGAAATTGTCCCTGCCCAGAGCGACCGCGGAGAGAGCGAGCGAGGTCCTGGGCGCAGCGCAGGGAAGCGAGAAAATTACTCCCCGGGCTGCCCCACCGAAAAAATAAGGGGGGGAGGGGGGAAAAGAGGTAAAAAAATAATATATATTTCGGAGCG
>NW_008808336.1:0-209 GCF_000699105.1 Pygoscelis adeliae | reverse complement strand
GGGAGGGGAGGGGGGAGGAATGGAAATTTAAAAATACTTCCTCAGATTAAATTTTCTTTACTTCATTTGCTTAAAATGTTTTGATTGCATAAAACGCACTAAAATATTTATCACGATGCATCTCCGTAGTTAAAATACCTTGTTCTCGATGTGATATCCTAGATACTCAAACAAAAGACATTCAGATGACAATGAAGGCTTTTTTTTTT
>NW_008808335.1:0-209 GCF_000699105.1 Pygoscelis adeliae | reverse complement strand
TGGCTTAATAAAACAGTTGTTTTAATAAGCTAGAATAAAAAGAGGAATATAGGTAATAAATCCTAAGAGATGCTGGAAACCCCATGTTTGTACAGCATCGGACAGACCCTGGATGGATTTTCCCACGGCACGCTGTGCAGATCCTGTCCACGAAGAGAAGCTCCTCTGTTTGGATCATCAGAGCTATTATATGATTTTCTTACAAGAAA
>NW_008808334.1:0-208 GCF_000699105.1 Pygoscelis adeliae | reverse complement strand
GATCATTGCGTAGAAATATGGGAGATCAGGTCATATCCTTCCCCTTTTCATGTAGAATGACCTAACTGAGAATTTATTGTGTTGTGTAACTAGCCCTTCTTTTTTTTTTTTTTTTTGGTTGGCTTCTGCTTGTGGACTTTTGAAGACATTTTGGTGAAATTGTGCCCCTTTATACAATGATATCCTGGTTTCGGCAGGGATAGAGTTA
>NW_008808333.1:0-209 GCF_000699105.1 Pygoscelis adeliae | reverse complement strand
AGCCCACTCACTCCATGAACCGGTTGACGTGCTCTGTGGGCAGTTGGAAGAGGCCCTCAAACTCATCGCGGGCCCACTGCGGAGGGGAGCAAGGGTTGAGCACTGGGATTGCCCCCTCGTGCCCCCCGGGACCCCCAGCCCAAGCCTGGCAGCAGAGCTCAGGCTGCCAGCAGGAAGCAGCTGGGGCCGTATCCTGCCAGCGGTCCACT
>NW_008808332.1:0-209 GCF_000699105.1 Pygoscelis adeliae | reverse complement strand
GCCCCGGGTGGGTGGGAGCAGCCCCGGGTAGGCAGGAGCACCCTGCGCTTGCAGAGGCCCGTCCCGGGGGGGAGAGGCTCGATGTGAGCCGCGAGCTGGGCCAGTAGTTGCCGGCGTGAGGCAGTGCCCGTTGGTCGCGCTGGTACTGTGCCCGGGTGGAAGGAGACGCGTTGGTGCTGCGTGGGTCCGAGCCCATTCCCCTTCCCTTC
>NW_008808331.1:0-209 GCF_000699105.1 Pygoscelis adeliae | reverse complement strand
CACGCAGATCGCTTCGGGCATGGTCTACCTCGCCTCCCTCCACTTCGTCCACCGTGACCTGGCCACCCGCAACTGCCTGGTGGGCCACGACCTGGTGGTGAAGATCGGGGATTTCGGCATGTCCCGGGACATCTACAGCACCGATTATTACCGGGTGAGCGGGCTGGTGAGCTGCCTCCCCTCCGGCCCCGCGGGGGGCCGGGCGGAGG
>NW_008808330.1:0-209 GCF_000699105.1 Pygoscelis adeliae | reverse complement strand
TTGACAGTGGTTCAGTCAGCCGTTTTCTCACTGTAAGACAGGGAGAAACCACAGTGGAGTTGAAGCTGCCGTTGCCTTTCCAGACATTGAGCCTCTCCACATCTCAAGTCTGTGTGTGAAGGATAATATAAAAACTAGAGAACATCGCCATTGCTGCAGCCCCATAAAGAATACCCATATTACAAGTGAAAGAAAAAAAATCCTGCAGC
>NW_008808329.1:0-209 GCF_000699105.1 Pygoscelis adeliae | reverse complement strand
GGAGTGTCTTGGGGGGAAACAGACTTTCAGAGATCAGATTTTGGGGGAGCGGGATTTTCCAGGTGGGTTTTTAAGGGAGCGAGTTCCGGGGCGTGGGTTTCCAGGGAGCGAGCTTTTGGGAGTGGGGTTTTGGGAAACGTGCTTTGGAGGAGGAGGTTTCTGCAGTGAGAGGGTGCAGGGCCGGTCCCCGGGGCTGCAGAAGGAGCCAG
>NW_008808328.1:0-209 GCF_000699105.1 Pygoscelis adeliae | reverse complement strand
CCAAAATGTCACAGCACATCGGCAAAGGGCCCGGGGAGCTGCCGGGGCTGTCAGCGGAGGGGAGGGCGTGGCGCAATTCCCCACCCCAAATCTCTGCAGGGAGCTGGCTGCAGAAACGCCTGGGGTTTCGGACCGAGGGGGAGAGCGGGTGCTGCTCCACACAGCTATTTTGGGGAGATGGCCGATGTCTTTTTTTTTCTTTTGCAGCC
>NW_008808327.1:0-209 GCF_000699105.1 Pygoscelis adeliae | reverse complement strand
CTGGAAATTAAGAAGGAACCTAATGAAACTTCGAAAATAGCACAATTTCCTCCCCACACCTGCAGCCGAGCGGGGTGGATTACATAAGTTGGTGTTGCCACAGCAACTTCGCTCCACCCGGGGCTGGAGGTGGCCGGTGCCGCGTGCGTGCCGAGGGGCCGTCACCCCGGGGAGAGACCCCGATTTTGCCAAGGGGGAGGGGATTGCTC
>NW_008808326.1:0-209 GCF_000699105.1 Pygoscelis adeliae | reverse complement strand
GAGGCCTCTGCCCCAGGCTGGGCAGCCCGGCTCCCCCACCGCCGTGGGGACCGGCTCCGCGGGGTGCCCCAGCAGGCCGGAGCTGCTGCTAAATGGCCGGAGTTTATTTTGGGAGCTTTTTGCTTGCGAAAGGAGTGGGTTTGGGGCTGGGGGAGAAGGGGTTGCGGCGCTCGCGTTCCCCGGGAGTACTCCCGGCCGGAACGGGAGTC
>NW_008808325.1:0-209 GCF_000699105.1 Pygoscelis adeliae | reverse complement strand
AGCCTGTCCCGTACGGAGACAAGCCCACGGTCAACTATCCTGCACCGAACCTTTGTTTTTCCTTATTACTAGTGCCCAAGCTAGGTCGGGCTCACTGTGGTAACCGTAGGAAACATACAAATATTTTCTTCCTACAGTTAAACGAAAATGTATGTATTATGATAACACGTGGAAATAACAGTGTGATAGAGCAAAGGAAAATTTTGGAA
>NW_008808324.1:0-209 GCF_000699105.1 Pygoscelis adeliae | reverse complement strand
CCCCTCACCCCCTCCCGGCACGGACAGGAGGGCCGATTCGGTTGATTGACAGATGCCTTCTTCAAAAGGGCACCCGCTTCAACCCTCCTCTCGCTCCAGGGGCGCGAGCACACACGTCTCGGCCTCTGTTTCCCCGACACGTTCCCTCACTGGTAGGAGCCCCTCGTATGCCTGGGGAGGGACAGCTCTGTCCCCAAGGCCACCACGGG
>NW_008808323.1:0-209 GCF_000699105.1 Pygoscelis adeliae | reverse complement strand
TTTTAAGCTACAGGGTTTTTTTCTTTTAGACTTTTCAAATGGTAAAAATATTCTGAAAGGAAGAACTTTTTAAATGGGTATCAAATGTAAAACTACATCAAGTACTGGTAACACGCGTTACAGGCTTGATTTATACCGTGAAAGGCAACGCCATATATACCTTCCAAAACTTGGTTTTAAACTGTAGTTATTACTTACTATGTAAGCAG
>NW_008808322.1:0-209 GCF_000699105.1 Pygoscelis adeliae | reverse complement strand
TTTGGGTTCTGGGCTTTCGGCAGCCTCCTCTCCCGGCTGGGGGCAGCTCACATCACTTGATTTTTCCGTGCAAAACCCAAGGACTATCCCAGCAGCGTTCAGGAGGGAAACGCTTTCCTTCTCTCTCCTCATTTTTTTCCCTTCCCCTCTTCCCAGGCAGCCTCCCTTCAAGTCCCTCCCGCGGATCTCTCTCTCGCCCTCCCGGCAGG
>NW_008808321.1:0-209 GCF_000699105.1 Pygoscelis adeliae | reverse complement strand
ATCCATTATTTGCCATAACATGAATTTAAGCCAGGAAGTCAAATGATAAAATATGTGGTGAAAAGTGTTGGTGGTGGGAGTGCCTAAATGAGTAATAGCCTTGGGCTTCTGAGCCTTGAACTTAACGTGCTAAGTAAATCCCCGAGGTCAAAAAGTATGAAAATTGTTGCAGCTTGGGGAGATATATTTTAACTTTGCAAAAGGTCCTT
>NW_008808320.1:0-209 GCF_000699105.1 Pygoscelis adeliae | reverse complement strand
GACGGATGCTGCCGGTGACGTGCTCGAACCGTCCCTGCGACGCAGCGCGCTAAGGAGAGGTCGGGGAAGGCTGGGCCCTGGCTGCCTTCGGTTTGCGCTTGCCAAATTTTGCCTCCTGCTTCTGAATGAACGTGGGATGCGGCAGGAGAGAAACCCCAATGGGAGGAGGCAGCGAGGGGGGGTGGGGGGACGGGACAGCGGAGGAGGCC
>NW_008808319.1:0-209 GCF_000699105.1 Pygoscelis adeliae | reverse complement strand
GCTCACTGCAACACTGCATGCACTGCAACACACCGTCACTTGCACATGCTTTCACACGCTGCAACACAGAGTGCAACACTGCAACACGCTGCAACAGACGTGCTGCAACACATGTTCAGCAGACACGACACAGACGCCGCGGTGCACACTGCAGCCCTGGAACTGCCGTGCGCATCGCACACCGCAGTGCACACTGCAGCGCTCACACC
>NW_008808318.1:0-209 GCF_000699105.1 Pygoscelis adeliae | reverse complement strand
GAGTAAGTTCTGCTCCTCTCTAGGCTGTTCATAATTCTTACATAGCACCAATGGCCGTAGCCTTATTATGTGCATAATGCAAGAGCAAATCTGTGCAAAAGCAAAAGGATTACAAAAATGATTTCCAGATCTGGTTTTCTAGCAAAACGTTTTCTCAATTATAATGGGTCTTGGGCATCAAAACTTATAGAATCCTACAAAAAAAAAAA
>NW_008808317.1:0-209 GCF_000699105.1 Pygoscelis adeliae | reverse complement strand
ATAGCTCCAAATGGTAACGGGAAGGGTCATAATAAAGCCCGAGGAGTTAAAATCTGCCCTCGCAGGGCTTCATGAGCCCTCGGAAGCTTTCATTGCACTTCAGTATGGCCTTCTGCATCCTGATTTGTCCATTTTGGCTGACAACTTTTGCCTGGATGTTTTTTTAACTATAATGTGTTTGTTTAATTATTATTATTATTATTATTATT
>NW_008808316.1:0-209 GCF_000699105.1 Pygoscelis adeliae | reverse complement strand
TTCCATGTAAAACGTTATGTAGTTTCTGTAAGTATATTGTATATGAAAATGCACATAAAGTGCGTTGACGCACAGATAATTCAGCCGCCGCCTTACAAGTGGCGCTTTCTAAGAAAAAACAGCTTTTTTTATGCTTCTGAAGGAGGCCCACCTAACAGCAGCCCCAGCTCGGCGGCGGCCGCGGGCAGCAGGGCCCGGTCCCCGCTCAG
>NW_008808315.1:0-209 GCF_000699105.1 Pygoscelis adeliae | reverse complement strand
GCGTGTGTCCCTGTGCGCTCGCGTGTCCTCGTGCGCTCACGTGTCCTCGTGCACACACGCATCCCTGTGCACTCACACATCCCCGTGCGCACATGCATGCTCGTGCACGCATGTCCCCGTGCACTGTGTCCCCATGCACATACATGTCCCCTTGCACACACGTTTCCCCGTGCACTCGCACATCCCCGTGCACACACGCGTCCTCGTGC
>NW_008808314.1:0-209 GCF_000699105.1 Pygoscelis adeliae | reverse complement strand
CAGTGCCACCTCTGTCCCCATCCAAGCGTGGCCCTTGGGGACAGTCGCTCGCTGCGAGCTGAGCCCAGCTCTTCCCCCGGAGCCCGGGAGGAGGAGGATGGTCCCAGCCTCTCCCAGGGAGGATGAAGAACCAGGGGTGTCTCGGTGCTGCTGTGCAAAGGGGGGGTGTGTGTGTGTGACCCCCCCCGGGGGGGACCTCCCCAGGTAAC
>NW_008808313.1:0-209 GCF_000699105.1 Pygoscelis adeliae | reverse complement strand
GCTTTATCAATTAGCAGGTGGAGGTAAACAGCCCGGTAATTACAGCCAGGGAGGATGATGCTAAACTGGGAAGGTGTTACTGACACCGGTGAGGACAGGGGGTTAGCCGAAAAGGAGCCAGGCGGAGGGCAGACCTGGGCGGGCAACCAGCGGGGACGGTGCCCGGGGCGGCACAGAGCCCAGGCACCAATTTTAGGTGCCGCACGGGG
>NW_008808312.1:0-209 GCF_000699105.1 Pygoscelis adeliae | reverse complement strand
GTGGCCCTGCCCAGGCCCGGGGGTCCAGGCGGGGGCAGGGACGCGCAGTCAGGGGGCACCGGCCCCCCCGTGACCCCCAAAAACACGCAGGGGTGCCTGCACGGAGCTCACCCCGGGGGCACGCCCACGGGCGGCCGCGGGGGGCCCCCCCGTGTGCCCCAGCCCGCCTGCACCCCTCCGTGGGTACCCACCCGTGAGCACCCCGCTAT
>NW_008808311.1:0-209 GCF_000699105.1 Pygoscelis adeliae | reverse complement strand
TCATCACCCTCCTCCCTGCAAGGGGCAAATAAACTCCCCCATCACTCTCCTCCCTACCCTGTGGCAACCCCCCTGTTCCCAGAGAGCAAAGGGGCCGGTCTCACTGGAGGGGCAGCGGGGGCAGGCTCGAGGGAGCCCAGCCCAGCGGCCAGCAGCGTGGGGTGGAGGGCGAGCGAGGTGGGCAGCACGAAGAGCAGGGGCCAGTCGGG
>NW_008808310.1:0-209 GCF_000699105.1 Pygoscelis adeliae | reverse complement strand
CTGAAGTACTGTGTCCAGTTCTGGACTCCCCGGTACAAAATAGATATGTAAATACTAAAGACAGTGCAGTGAAGGACCACAGAGGTGATTAAGGGACTTGAGCATCTCTCCTGTGTGTAAAGACTGTGAAAGTTGGGACTGTTCAGCCCGGAGCAGAGAAGGCTCAGGGGGGTTTTACTGATGTGTACAAATACCTGAAGGGAGGGTGT
>NW_008808309.1:0-209 GCF_000699105.1 Pygoscelis adeliae | reverse complement strand
AGACAGGATCGCTTCTACAGGCTTTTATTGCCAAAATGGCATCCTCTGACCTCCCAGCTGAGCTGCCCCCCCTCTGCCCCACAACCACCTCCTGGGGCCCCCGCATCCCTCTGCCAGCCCCCCGTCCATCTGGAGCTGCCCAGGGGGTCATAGAAGGGACGGGGCCGTGTCCCGTCAGGCCAGGATGGGGAAGGAGGCGGCGGGGGCCC
>NW_008808308.1:0-209 GCF_000699105.1 Pygoscelis adeliae | reverse complement strand
TGAGGTTGCTGCAGGGATTTGGGGTTGGGAAAGTCTCACCCTTCCTTCCCAGGGAGGAGGGGGAAAAAAAAAATAGAGAAAGAAAGAACACTACGTCTCATTCATCCGCGGAAAAAGCCTTTCCTGTGATGGCAAATCAGTTGATTAACTGAGGATCAAACCCTCTAAATCAAACCTTTGTTGGGGAGACTGAACTCTTTGTGCGAGGT
>NW_008808307.1:0-209 GCF_000699105.1 Pygoscelis adeliae | reverse complement strand
CCCTTTTCTAAATCCAGCTGCAATGCAGTCAAAGGAGGGAACAGCTGAAGCGAACTCTGGAGTAAGGAACTTTTTTTTTAAGAAAAAGGCATAAAATAAAATGCATTTTTACACAAGACTTGATATACATTATGGCTCACGAGAATGTCCGGTTCCCCATGCCCTTTAAAAACTACAGCTGGGCTTTGCAATGAGATCTGTTTCTCAGC
>NW_008808306.1:0-209 GCF_000699105.1 Pygoscelis adeliae | reverse complement strand
CCCTGCCCTTAGCAAAGCCGGGGCAGCGGGGGCCTGAAGGGGTCCCGGCGGAGCCCCCGGGCAGGGGACGGACCTACCTGAGCGCCGGGTACTGAAGTCCGGCCGCAGGTGAGCAGTAGACGCTGCAGTGCATTATTATGCCATAGACCAGGAGTGCTAGGATCGCTTTGCTACACATTGCCACTCTGTGCGGGAGGGAAAGGAAAACC
>NW_008808305.1:0-209 GCF_000699105.1 Pygoscelis adeliae | reverse complement strand
ATGAAGGCACTGCTGGAGAGATGGCGCGCGCTTATGCAGCCGGCTGGGTGTGGGCGTACAGGTACAGTGAGACGGGCAACATCCCGACACCTTCTGTGGAGATGCAGCCAGGACAGGGACAAGGTGGGGATTTTGCAGACGCGCTCCAGGGCCGATGGCTGCCGGCCAAGGGAGAGAGGCCCGAGGTCTGTGGGCATGTCGCAGCGGCT
>NW_008808304.1:0-209 GCF_000699105.1 Pygoscelis adeliae | reverse complement strand
TGTGGGACAAGTGTGTGAGTGCTGTGTGTCTGTGAGTGCTGTGTGTCTGTGCTGAGCACCAAGCTGGACCAGTCGGTGAGTTGGGGACCTGTGGGGCAGGTAAGGGGGCCCCGGATCAGGGAAGGGGTGCCGGGTGGGCAGAGGGGCAATGATGGTACTTGGGATATGCATGACTGTGTGTGTGCCTGTGAACCTGGAGAGTGTTGTGT
>NW_008808303.1:0-209 GCF_000699105.1 Pygoscelis adeliae | reverse complement strand
ATTAGGAGTAAGCATCCCTCTGCTCAAAAGAGAGGACATAGTGGCTATACACCAGGGGCCACCCTGTGGTGCTACTTGCATGACCACAGAGAGGACATAAGGAAAGGGGATGGAAAACCTACCTCACCCTAGAGGCACGGGTACATGAATTGCAACGAAAAACAATCACAAAAGGAGGTTATCCAGGAAAATTGCTGCTCCAGTTTCCA
>NW_008808302.1:0-209 GCF_000699105.1 Pygoscelis adeliae | reverse complement strand
GGGAGGGTGCCTTCCCTAGGAAAGCTGAAATTCTTACAGCCCCGTAGGATCGCCACTGATGTGCCTCTGTAGTACTGCTGGTTTTCTTTTGCTGCCTGTTTTTGGAAGCAGTTGTCCGAGAAACAGAAGTGATAGTGTGTTTTCACAGCTCCAGGAGGAGTCAATTGACCTACCCTTTTCTTCTTCCCCCCAAACAAACAAACAAACAC
>NW_008808301.1:0-209 GCF_000699105.1 Pygoscelis adeliae | reverse complement strand
GTTTTTTTTTTTTGTTGGGGTTTTTTTTTGTTTGTTTTTTAACCCGATTTCTACATTTACATGTACTGATTATGTAAAATATCTCAGCAAATTAATATTTTGCACAGCCGCTGGCCGCCTTTGTACGCTTCCTTATTTCGAAGGTCGGAGGCCGAGTCCTCGGACGCGACTTGCGCCTCAAATCTTCCTTTTTCTGGTTTTTTTCGCTT
>NW_008808300.1:0-209 GCF_000699105.1 Pygoscelis adeliae | reverse complement strand
TTACCCAAGGCTATAAAAAGCCAAGGAGCCAATTCTGCTCTCACGCTGTTCTGAGGCAACAGCAACTCCAGCAAAGTCAATAACTCACACCCGGGGAAAAAGAGGGCAAGAAAAAGCCCGAGGAGCAGCTCCAGCTTCTTAATTGCTGATGAGCCAATTGTTTCCTGAGCTAGCACCAAATTCCCTGTGCTAACGGGCACACAACACGA
>NW_008808299.1:0-209 GCF_000699105.1 Pygoscelis adeliae | reverse complement strand
CTGTTCTGCAGGACAAGGCGAGCACAACCTTGGGGTATCTGTCAAAATAACCCTGAAAAGCCAGCGCAAACAACTATCCGGATAACGAACCGCAGCTGCCGGCATGAAGCAACGGCACCGCGGATTACCTGGATGAGGTACTGCTCCTTGATGAATGCCCGGTCGAAGGCCACGTTGTGCCCCACCACCACTCTCTCCGGACAGTCCTG
>NW_008808298.1:0-209 GCF_000699105.1 Pygoscelis adeliae | reverse complement strand
CAGCTACTGGGGTTGGCATGCCAATGAAATACATTGTCAAAAGATCTGGAGCTGTTAATCCTCCCTCAATAGAAAAGGCAGATGAGTTAGTTACAACAGAGGCCAACCTAAGTATTTACATGTTGATCTCGCAGAAATGCATCCAGGACATGTGCTTGTAGTGCAAGACTACAAAGCACAATGAGCCAACCTGTGATAAGGGAGGAAAA
>NW_008808297.1:0-209 GCF_000699105.1 Pygoscelis adeliae | reverse complement strand
CAAGGGCAGGGTGACCTTGGTGGCCCTATAGAAAGGACAGGGCGACCTTGGTGGCCCTACGGAAAGGGCAGGGTGACCTTCTTGGTGGCCCTATGGAAAGGATGGGGCGATGGTTTAGGTGGTCCGACAGAAGAACGCGACGATGTTCTAGATCGCCCTACAGCACGGCCGCGGCGACGTTCTAGGTGACCCCACAGGGAAGCCAGGCG
>NW_008808296.1:0-209 GCF_000699105.1 Pygoscelis adeliae | reverse complement strand
TCCCAAGGACCGTATCTGCTCATAGCCAGCATCTGCCTGTACGTCGCCCTATACGTCTCCCTGTGTGTCCGGCCTTCTCCTGCATGCCTCGAGGTAGCCATGTAGATTCCGCCGCAGGGATGTCAGAGGACATACTCTACCCTCCTGGGTGTCCGGCGTCTTTTCATTCACATATCCAGTAAGGCTGGGTGAACATATCTGTATGACTG
>NW_008808295.1:0-209 GCF_000699105.1 Pygoscelis adeliae | reverse complement strand
TGCTTCTTCTGGCAGAGCGCTATCCCTATGCTCCTGGAATAGTCTCTACCTTCTCTTGCTTACAGGAGAATGCTTCACATCAGTTAAACTGGCTGCTCCGTTTGATACAAGATCTCAAGTCACTACAGTGCTACTGTCCAAACTGAGTCAAGTCAGTTCACAGTTTTCAATTAAATACTACAACGTGTCCCACATCTTTGAACAAAAAA
>NW_008808294.1:0-209 GCF_000699105.1 Pygoscelis adeliae | reverse complement strand
CCCGCAGAATAAAACCAGCGGAGGGTTTGGGGGTTTTTTTTCCCCCCCCTCCCTGTCGAATTTTTTTTTTTTTCCCAATATAAATAGAAGCGAACAACTCGGGAAGAGGAAGGGGGAAAGGCTTAAATTTAAAAGCAGGGAGAAGAGGAAGGGGAGGAGGGAGAGAGATAAAATAATAATAAAAAAAAAAACAACCTCTAGCACGGAGA
>NW_008808293.1:0-209 GCF_000699105.1 Pygoscelis adeliae | reverse complement strand
GTCCTCTGCGAGGAGCTTTGTCCGCGAGCACAAACGCCCTCGGGCTGGTCTGTGCCAGCCTGATCGGGGAAGCCCTGAAATTTGGGGTGCGGGGGCAGGCAGCACTCAGCCCCCCTGCCTGGCTGGGGTCACCCCGCGGGCGGCAGGAGCCCTTGAAATCTCCATCCAAGCGGTGTGCATCTGCGTGCATCCGCATGCATCTCTTTGCC
>NW_008808292.1:0-209 GCF_000699105.1 Pygoscelis adeliae | reverse complement strand
GTGATAGGTTAGAAGGAGGCACTTGGCTTCTACATGTGCTTGCGAGGTTACATGGACCTGAGGAGATGCGTGGGCTGGAGCATGCCCCCACCTTCTACACCAGCTACTGATGTCACTGGCGGCTCTCTAGCAGTTATTGCAGGAGCACGCAGCTGGCTTGTACAGGTGCTAATGATGTCAAATATGCCTGAGTAGGTCATAGGGCAGGA
>NW_008808291.1:0-209 GCF_000699105.1 Pygoscelis adeliae | reverse complement strand
CTCCCGTCCTTGAGCCGCCGCCTCCTGCGATAAACCGAGATGCCGAGTAGAAAAGGTTTCCCGACACCTCCCCGAGGGCAAGGCGCGGCCGCGCCGTGTCCTCGCTGCCCTGGGAAACCTCCGCACGGGCCTCCACGCGAGGCAGCGGAGTGTGCGTGGCGTGGGCGTGCGTGCGTCCCCTCGTCCCCCGGCAAAGCCACATCCAGGGC
>NW_008808290.1:0-209 GCF_000699105.1 Pygoscelis adeliae | reverse complement strand
ATCATTTTCAGGACAGAGAAGAGTAAAAATATCAATTTATAAGAATAAGAGATGCATGAGGGCAATAATACAATAATTCTCGTATTCTAGAAACAGTGGTTTCCTATCCAAAATTTTCCTCCTGACATCAAGTAGCAAGAGCTGATGGTTTGTCAGTATAAAGATGCAGATTTTGATACGGCAACATAGAAGTCTGTGGGAGCTTTCTT
>NW_008808289.1:0-209 GCF_000699105.1 Pygoscelis adeliae | reverse complement strand
GCGTGCTGCCCACATGCCTGCCTGGTCCTTCCCTCCTCACCAGCCCCCGTGCAGGACCGGGAAGAAGTGAGCAGCACCAAACCCCTCATCGGTGACACAGGGCCGGCTCACGGGGCTGGTGACATCTCCATTTCACCTGCACCCCCTGGTTCCCCCACCCTGGAGACCCTCCCAGTAAGGCCTCTCTGGCTGAACTGGGGGAGCTGGGC
>NW_008808288.1:0-209 GCF_000699105.1 Pygoscelis adeliae | reverse complement strand
GTGCCCTGACCCACCTCCCCAGAGTTACCCTAGTCCGACAAGGCAGACTGTGTGGTCCCACAGAACCCGCCTGCTTGCTGCCGGCCCCCCACTGACTGAGGAAGGAATGGCCATATGATGGTGTGGAAGAAGCCCTTTCTCCAATTTTCAAATCAGAGCACCTAGAGAAAAAAAGAGTGATCTCCATTTAAGGCTGTTCTTGCAGCCTC
>NW_008808287.1:0-209 GCF_000699105.1 Pygoscelis adeliae | reverse complement strand
GCCGTGCCGCGCCCTGCTGCGGGCGCTGACCCTCACTGCCCGCAGGCATCTCCGTCTCAGTCTCCACCTTCAGCCTGGTGGCCATCGCCATCGAGCGGTACAGTGCCATCTGCAACCCGCTGCAGT
Organism: Pygoscelis adeliae; assembly: GCF_000699105.1. NCBI lineage: Eukaryota > Metazoa > Chordata > Aves > Sphenisciformes > Spheniscidae > Pygoscelis > Pygoscelis adeliae. The sequence continues at coordinate 83 of NW_008808287.1, read as the reverse complement.
CCCGCGTCTGGCAGACCCGCTCGCACGCCTGCCGGGTCATCGCCAGCACCTGGCTCTTCTCGGCGCTGCTCATGCTGCCCTAC
>NW_008808286.1:0-209 GCF_000699105.1 Pygoscelis adeliae | reverse complement strand
ACCAGAGCCTCGCTGAGCCTCCCCCACCGGGCTGGCCATCTCCACCAAGGCCACCAGGCCCTCCTGCCTTGGTGACTCCCGTTGCTTTCTGGGTGCCAGGTATGGCGTGGTGGCGTCAGTGTTGCTTCCTTCTGGATGCCAAGCAAAAAAACCCAGAGCACCTTTGGGTGCTCTCCAGTTGCTGCCTTCACCTCCTGGCCATGCCATGC
>NW_008808285.1:0-209 GCF_000699105.1 Pygoscelis adeliae | reverse complement strand
GGCGGCCTGGTCCCCGCTCCTGCAGGCGATTTTGCAACGGGGCGGGGAGGATGGAAATGGGGCAAGGGAAGAGACGGCTATTGCACCGCGCTTTCACAAGGAGACCCGCCGCACCGGGGCCTCGCTCGCCCGCAACGGTTGCACAACCCTCCGTGCCCCGTGTGCTGCCAGCTCCCCTAACCTCAGCTCCCACGGGGGTCCGTGCCCAC
>NW_008808284.1:0-209 GCF_000699105.1 Pygoscelis adeliae | reverse complement strand
GCACTAGCAAGGGCCCGGGGTCAGACGAAGCTGCCCGTGGGACGGTCACGCGCGTGGGAGACCCCAGCACCAGGACGCGGTGCCGTTTTGCAGGCGGGACGGAGCAAACCCAGCGGGGTTCATGAAGGAGCCGCAGCCGAGCTCCCAGAGCTCCGGGAACGCCTCGCAGTAGAGACACGAGGAGCTCGACGTGCTCAGCTTATCGGGGG
>NW_008808283.1:0-209 GCF_000699105.1 Pygoscelis adeliae | reverse complement strand
GTGGATGGACCGGATGGCGTTTTTCTCGGCCTCCAGGAAGGACACCAGGGCCATCATGACGCCCATGGTGCTGGAGAGGGCCTCCTCAGAGCCGTAGCGGGAGTACACGGGCTTGCCCGCCTCGCTCAGCACGAAGACGTGCTTCCGGTGCATGCGCCAGGCGTCCATGGTCACGTCCTCCTCCTCCTTGCCGGACAGCACTGAGTCGC
>NW_008808282.1:0-209 GCF_000699105.1 Pygoscelis adeliae | reverse complement strand
GGCCCGGAGGGACCGGCTCCTGCTGAGGCAGTGAGGCCCGGGGGGCGCTTGGCGTGGGCCCGTCTGCGTAGCCCCAAAAGCAGGGCCAGAGATAATCAGTCCCTACAATTTCTGCAGAAACAGATTTCTCCTGGCCAGCTCTTAGTCCCTCTGCTGGGAAAAGGCTCGTTAGCCCCGGCTTTCCCTCCTCCGCAAGGAGCGGGAGGGGG
>NW_008808281.1:0-209 GCF_000699105.1 Pygoscelis adeliae | reverse complement strand
CAGACAGCCCCCAGGGCAGCCCCCCCGCGCAGCCCCCGTCCCGCTGCGGGGCTCCGGTGCCTGGCAGAGGACAAAGGCCCCTTAGTCCCTCACCGTGAGCCTCCCCTTTGGCCCAGCAACCCCACAACCAGGAGGGCCGATGCCGCTAGAGGGAAGCAGCGCTCTCCCGTCAGTTCCAGGAATCCTGATTGAAAAGGAAAAAAGGGGTG
>NW_008808280.1:0-209 GCF_000699105.1 Pygoscelis adeliae | reverse complement strand
CCCACTCGGGAAACTCCGGGCTGTGGGCGAGCGAGGAGGCGGGAGAGGCGACGGGACTCACTCCATCTTCTGCCTGCCCAAAGGGACAATCCCACGTGGTCTCGCCCGTCACCGGGTTATAATAAAACAAATGTCCACTGTCCGTATCCGTGTGGGTTTCCCAATCCGACACGGAGCTGCCGGGCTCCTCCGGGGCTGAGCCAGCGGCT
>NW_008808279.1:0-209 GCF_000699105.1 Pygoscelis adeliae | reverse complement strand
CCCGAGGCAGAGACCTTCCGCTAAAAAACAAGACCCCAACAGGTCTCTGCTGCCCCGTGGGGATGGGTGCAGGCAGAGGAGGGATGTCCCCACTCCACGTCGCTCCTCTGGGACCCTGGGCGACCCCGGCGAGGCGAGGAGCTGGGGTCACCCGAGGCTGGAGCCCCCTCTGCGCCCGTGCAAACCCTGCCTCCCCTCCACACCCCCGA
>NW_008808278.1:0-209 GCF_000699105.1 Pygoscelis adeliae | reverse complement strand
ATGTCAACTAGATGTATCTCTGTCTATCTGTCTTAAGAAACTTGATCCAATTTCATACTCTCAAGACTAATTGGTGCAGTAGTTAGGGAATGAGATTTTCGCAACAGAGCCCCTGGGGCGTCCCTTTGTGGGGGTCCCCAGGAGGTACCTCTGTGGGTTGCTCGTAGTGGGGTGGGGGATGCAGGTATTGGGGGCAATGGTAGCAGTGT
>NW_008808277.1:0-209 GCF_000699105.1 Pygoscelis adeliae | reverse complement strand
AACCTTATAAAATAGGGCGGCAATTGACTTTTTGCTTTTAGCCCATGGTCATGGTTGTGAAGAATTTGCTGGGATGTGTTGTTTTAATTTGACAGATAAATCTCAATCTATACAGAGTAAATTAAAAGAACTTCAAGATGGATTGGGGAAGTTAATGGAAGAAAGAAATCCATTTGATAATTGGCTAGCTTCTCTTAATATTAGATCAT
>NW_008808276.1:0-209 GCF_000699105.1 Pygoscelis adeliae | reverse complement strand
GGCATCCGTTCCTCCAGGTGGGTCTGAAGTTGTCATGGTTTCTCTGGCCACTGCTTTTGCGGTACCAGGTCGTGCCTAAACGGGGTGGCGTTTGGTCTTCTCCATGGGGGAGCAGAGCCACGGCAACACACAGCCTGATTAAGCCGAGGGTGGCAGTCCTGGTGGCCTGAAAGTCGTGGAGCATTGCCAATGCCCCGGTGAGAGAAGGT
>NW_008808275.1:0-209 GCF_000699105.1 Pygoscelis adeliae | reverse complement strand
GTTTTGTTTTCCTGGGGCTGGGGGTGGGAAGGAGGCGCTGGGGGCGGGTTTTGTGCGTGGCGGGGACCGGAGCCGTGGTTTCTGCTGCCCTTCGCTTCGCCGTGCTGCCGCGTTTCCCTCAGCTCGCCCTCCCTAACGTTAGTCAACAGCCCCAGGTCAACGTGAGACGGAAAACTCGGGCGTTTAGATATTAAACGGTAACTTCTAAT
>NW_008808274.1:0-208 GCF_000699105.1 Pygoscelis adeliae | reverse complement strand
GGGCCCCTGGAGATGGGGACAGCGGGGACAGGGACCCCAGAGGAGGGGGACAGAGACCCAGGGATGAATGGGGACTGTGGGGACAAGGATCCTGAGCATGGGGACAGGGGACACTGGGGACAGGAGCTATAGAGACAAGGGACACTTGGGACAGGGACAGGGATAGGGGCCTTGGGGAGGGGGACTATGGGGACAAGGGACCCTGGGG
>NW_008808273.1:0-209 GCF_000699105.1 Pygoscelis adeliae | reverse complement strand
TTGCCCAGCCACTGCCGACCCGTGCAGAGCCCCGGCCTTCACCAGCGTTTTCTTTTCCTTCCAGAGTCGCCTCCCAGGCATCAAGGTGAAATACCTGCTGGTGGTGTGGCTGGGCATCTTCGTGGGCAGCTGGGTGGCGTACATGCATTACTCGTCCTACTCCGAGCTCTGCCGCGGCCACGTCTGCAGGATGATAATCGTGAGTGGCG
>NW_008808272.1:0-209 GCF_000699105.1 Pygoscelis adeliae | reverse complement strand
TCCAAACAGCTTGATTTGCAATTTAAGCGACGCAGGCTGTGCTGGAAACTCACCCACGATGTTCGGGTGCTGGAGGTTTTTCAGGATCTTGGCCTCTTCGTTCAGTCTCTCCTGATAGATGCTTTGCTGGCTCCTGTTGCATTTGGAATCAACTTTCTTCACAGCCCAAGGGGAGCGAGACAAACCTCTGGGAGATCTGCTTGGGACCA
>NW_008808271.1:0-209 GCF_000699105.1 Pygoscelis adeliae | reverse complement strand
GCTTTGGGGACAAGGCACCACGGAATTTTTGATGACGTTAATTTCTTTGATGCCTGGTTACGGGGAGCTGGGCCCCCGGGGAGGGCAAGGGCTGGGCCACATCCCTCGCCCGCGAAGCCCCCCAGCCCGGGGTCGAACCAGCACCGCAGACCTGGAGAGACCCGGGAGATGGAGAAAAAGAAAAGAGAACAGTAGTTAAAAACAAATCT
>NW_008808270.1:0-209 GCF_000699105.1 Pygoscelis adeliae | reverse complement strand
GCTTATACTCCAGATCCACCCTCGCTCCCAAGCGACCGATGTCTCCCCATCCACCGCCGCAGAGCTACTGCGCACTTAGGAGAACCCCCTCTGCATCTCTTATTTTCCAGACAGCTATTGATCTGGGTGAGCCTGTCCCTCCCCAGCCGCCCCCGCTGCAGCCCAGAATAACCACAGCACGTCGCAGAGCCCACCAGCCAGGAATTGTT
>NW_008808269.1:0-209 GCF_000699105.1 Pygoscelis adeliae | reverse complement strand
TGGGGCTCAGGCTCCCACAGCAGCCTTACCTCATCAAAGAGTGGCAGGAGCTTCTCCACCAGCTGCAGAGCGGTGGGGCTGGCCTCCTTCCTCTTCATATGACCCATCACATTTCGGAAGACAAGCAGGGCCTTCATCTTGTTGTCAGTGTTAGCATTCTGCTGGGTCTCCATGATGTCCGGCAGCAGGACCAGCATTTTTCTTGCCTG
>NW_008808268.1:0-209 GCF_000699105.1 Pygoscelis adeliae | reverse complement strand
AGCCGTAATTCATTACGCGTCCCCGAGCTGCTGTCACCTCCTTCGCCCCGGCCCCTGGGGTGCCATCCTGCACCCCCAGCTCCGCGCCAGCCGAGGGATGAAGCACCCCGATGGGTGCACCCCATCCCATGCCCGCGCGATAGAAGGGGAACAAATCAGCTCCACGGGCACCGCTGCTGCTCAGCCCTCAGCCCTCTGTTTCTTTGCCT
>NW_008808267.1:0-209 GCF_000699105.1 Pygoscelis adeliae | reverse complement strand
CAGTTGGCAGCCCCTTGCGTGGGGAAAAATCAGCCCGGCCGGCCCTTATCCTCATCGCCTTCTCCATTGGAGCCCTCCAGACAAAGCGGTGCCTGAGCAGCAGCGAGCGCGGCTGATGGACGCCGAGCCCGGCCCGGAGAAGTGGGGCAGCAAACGCCCGCGGGCGCCGCTGGAATGGCCGGGCTGGCCCGGGCGAGAGGCGGGGGGGG
>NW_008808266.1:0-209 GCF_000699105.1 Pygoscelis adeliae | reverse complement strand
GTTTTGTTGGGGGTTTTTTGTTTGTTTTTCCAAGTTTCCTAGGGTTAATATAAATTTTGCACCAGTAATCTCCAGTCCAGATCTCCTTTCCTGTACAAAGGAAATAGCTCCTGACCTAACTTCAAAAAGTTTTATGGGTTACATTAGTGATGAGCACAAGTATGCAGAACAGTGGAATTTGCAGTGAAACTGATGAGTCAAGCAACAGA
>NW_008808265.1:0-209 GCF_000699105.1 Pygoscelis adeliae | reverse complement strand
CCTCGAAGCATCAATCCCATCGCTGCATCCACAGTAAAAACCATACGTGCATTGGGGTTGCACCCCGGCACTGCTGGCCTCGCAGCCTCTCTCCCTGGCTGCTTTTGGTGCCGGCGGCGTTACCGCAGCAGGCGTTGCTGTGAGCGGCACTGGGTGCGGTGTTGCAACGGATGCAAATCTTGCTGCCAGCCGCCTTCCCCCCGCCCTGC
>NW_008808264.1:0-209 GCF_000699105.1 Pygoscelis adeliae | reverse complement strand
AGAAGAAGAAAGCAAAACATGCTCCTGTCTTCTTATAAAGACAAAGTAACCTCCAAAATGCAGCAGTCAGAATGTCTAAGTACCCAACTTGGGAACTCGGAGAAGGTGGGCAGAGAGGAATATTCATGGTGTAAGGCCATGTGTGTCGTGCTCTAGACCTCAAAGGAGCAGCTGTGGTGGCAACCGGCTCAAACCTTTACTTTTTTTTT
>NW_008808263.1:0-209 GCF_000699105.1 Pygoscelis adeliae | reverse complement strand
AGCAAACTTGTACCTTTAACAGAGGGAACATGTTGGTCCGGTGTCTTTACACCTACTCATGGCTTCAGGAAGCAGCCAACGCAGCACAGTGTTTCAAAGAAGGCAGGGATCAAGTGAGATGTAGATTATAAAATAGTGCAACCTAGAGGAACTTAGCTAGCTGAAGTGATAGTCATGTAGAAGTCCCCAGTGACTGGAAAAAGGGAAAT
>NW_008808262.1:0-209 GCF_000699105.1 Pygoscelis adeliae | reverse complement strand
TTTTTTTTTTTTTTTTTTGCTTTTTTTTCACTATAAATACATTCTTCTCCCTCCCGGCCCTGCAAGAAGGGAACGGGGCAGGAGCTCTCGGGACAGCTGCCCGCGCTGGCCGGCAGCCCGGCGTGCCAGCGGTGCCGGGGCACATGTATGCCAGGAAGGGCGAACACGACCCCGTCGGCCTTTCCCATCTGCTGGGAGGATTTGCACCG
>NW_008808261.1:0-209 GCF_000699105.1 Pygoscelis adeliae | reverse complement strand
AGAGCCGCCGGGCACTGGGGGTGGCATCGAGCCCCGGGCGGTATCGAGCAGGTGAGTACCCCCAGGTGATACTGAGCCCCGGGTGGTACCGAGCTGGTGGACACTCCTGGTGGTACCAAGTCCCCCGGTGGTACCAACCTGCGCTGAGCCCGGGCACCCTTGGTGGTACTGAGCTTTGGGCATCCTCAGGTGGTACTGAGCCCGGGCAC
>NW_008808260.1:0-209 GCF_000699105.1 Pygoscelis adeliae | reverse complement strand
GCTCCAGGGAGGCCCCTGGGGCCGGCTGCCCCTCCTTGACCCCCATCCCTGCAGGCTGGTGGAGCTGGCACCCCAGTACTACCTGAGCAACCTGCCGCCCAGCGAGAGCCGCGACCTGCTGATGGAGCTGCGGGAGAAGGTGGTGGCTGTGGAGGACGTGCCGGCGGTGCCGGGGGCGCCGGGGGGGCGGGGCCGGGGGGGGGGGGGGG
>NW_008808259.1:0-209 GCF_000699105.1 Pygoscelis adeliae | reverse complement strand
GTCCCGGAGAGCCCGGCTCAGCCGCAGCCGCCCACCGCATTCCTTACCAAGCCAGCAGGCTGGGGGCTTTGAGGAAAGCCGTGCCACGGACACAGAAGGGTATTTTATTATCGAGTGCAACCAGGGAAGAGCAGCTTTATCTTTGGTTTTTCGCTTGGTGTTTCATTCAGCTTGTGGTTACAGAGCTGCAAACACTGGGTGCGATGCTC
>NW_008808258.1:0-209 GCF_000699105.1 Pygoscelis adeliae | reverse complement strand
TTTACGGGCTGGTCAGTGGAAGAGGAATGGCTTCGTATACATCGGAAGTGCCGTAAATCACCGCGATGGGTTTCTCAGAAGGGCTTCCAGCCAGGGCCATAAACATATTGCCTTCGGCCAATATGACATCCGTGGAGCTCCCCGGCCATCCACCCGGCCGGCGTGCAGCTCAACGGCTCACTCGCATCCAGCTAGCACTCAACAGCAGA
>NW_008808257.1:0-209 GCF_000699105.1 Pygoscelis adeliae | reverse complement strand
AAGCGGGTGTTGAAGTTGATCTTGTTGAGGGCGCCGATGCTGCGGGAGGAGGCGTCGGTGAAGAGCTTGCTGTGCAGCAGCATGACGCGCCCGATCAGGTACAGCCGCAGGAACATGGGGATGGAGAGGATGATGTCTACGTCGGCGTCGGCCACCGAGGCGGCATAGGTGAAGGCCAACCGCGCCGTCCAGGTGAAGAGGTACTGGCC
>NW_008808256.1:0-209 GCF_000699105.1 Pygoscelis adeliae | reverse complement strand
ACACACACACACACACACACATATGTAAAATATATAAACTATGTAATCAGTAATATATATAGCCAGGGAGAGAGTGTGTTATATATAGCTAGTTATGTCTCTGTCTTTAGTGGGCATGTATAGTCATATACATACTAGAATGTATATGGCTAGTGAGGGACACAGTGTGCATGGGTATAGCAGGGTCTCTCTCTCTCTCTCTCTCTCTC
>NW_008808255.1:0-209 GCF_000699105.1 Pygoscelis adeliae | reverse complement strand
TTTTTTTCTTTGACACTGTCAACTGAAACGCTGCCCACCGAAGGCAGCGTTGTGGCACGGTTTGATACGTGAAACTTGTTCCAAACTCTTTTCACGGGCAGCGCTGCACTCGGAGTGGCGTGGGAACGGGGGATGCTGTTCGGAGCAGCGGGCGGCCGGCAAAGGTGAAGGCCTGACCTCTTAAAAAAAACAACAAAAAAAAACCCGCA
>NW_008808254.1:0-209 GCF_000699105.1 Pygoscelis adeliae | reverse complement strand
GCCCCAGCCCCTGCCCGCCACCCCGAGCCCCAGGCTTGGGGCATCTGGGCCTCATCGATACTCCAAAATCAGGACTGGGGACCCGCCACCGGCTCCCGTACCTTATACACAAACTCTTCCATCTTCTCCATGGCGTGATGAGCCTGCAGAGGCAGAGTCAGCACACGGACCACCTCCTCCTCTTCCTCACGGGCCGCTGGGCACGGCGG
>NW_008808253.1:0-209 GCF_000699105.1 Pygoscelis adeliae | reverse complement strand
GCGCAGCCCTTGCCAGCCCCGGCACCCCTCCAGCTCTCCCTAAGTTTGGCCGTGCCAGCTTTTGGGGACACCGTCCATCCTGCCAGGGCTCCTGCCAGCTCCAGCATCCCCTCCGGGGTTTGGGGACCTTGCTGGGACTTTGGGGACGGTGCAGCTCACGGAAATGCAAGGGGCTCAGACGTCTCCTCTCCCCATTGCATCGCGGGGCT
>NW_008808252.1:0-209 GCF_000699105.1 Pygoscelis adeliae | reverse complement strand
TGATGCCTGTTTTGGGGGGGTAGCTGGGTGGGGGTGACTCCTGTTTTGGGGTGACCCCTATTTTGGGGTGTAGCTGGGTCTGGGTGTCCCTATTTTGTGAGGTAGCTGGTTGGGCGTGACTCCTGTTTTGGGGTGACCCCCATTTTGGGGTGTAGCTGGGTGTGGGTGTCTCCATTTTGAGGTGTAGCTGGGTGGGGGTGTTCCCATTT
>NW_008808251.1:0-209 GCF_000699105.1 Pygoscelis adeliae | reverse complement strand
GGGTTGGGTTGGGTTGGGTTGGGTGGTGGGGTTTGTTGTTTTTTTTACAGCGTGGGGGCCATGCAACCCCAGCTTATTAAAAAAAACCCAAAACCCCAAACCTCACTGCAGTCCAATTAAAAGTTCTCACGGGGCAGCCGTAATTGGCAGCTGCGTTGCCTTTGAGTCATCTGAGAAACACACGTCGTGAGCAGCGTGTTGTATCTGTT
>NW_008808250.1:0-209 GCF_000699105.1 Pygoscelis adeliae | reverse complement strand
GAGATTTGTAAGCCACGCCAAGCGAACGGCGTTTGCAGGACACGCCAGCAAAACTTTGGCTTGCCCGTTTCTTCTGCACACACAGGCTCGTTTCAGGGGGGTCGTTTTTGGGCGGGGGTGTTATTTAGGACCGGTTTTCCAGGGCCGCCACCCTACCCGTCGTGTATTTCACCCAGTACCGCACGATCGCTGCCGACCCTCTGTCAGGC
>NW_008808249.1:0-209 GCF_000699105.1 Pygoscelis adeliae | reverse complement strand
TGTTGCCATCTGACAGCTCTTGGCGAAAACGGCCTTTTGTGATTCAGCCGTGTTTATCCCAGCCCGCAGCCCGGCCCAGCGTGGGTTTCCATGGAAAACTTCCATCCAAAACAAGGAGAGAAGGAGCTACAGCAGGAGTGACTCAGCCACAACTGGAAGCTTCTGCGGGTGAAGCGGGGAAGGGGAGGGGGGGAGCTGTTCCCAACGGC
>NW_008808248.1:0-208 GCF_000699105.1 Pygoscelis adeliae | reverse complement strand
GCCCCACTGCCCACCTCTGGCTGTCCCACCCCACTGTGCCTGGTAGGGCTGGAGTACAACCTTGTCCGGCTCCCTATGGCCAGCTGCGACTTCTCCCTTCATGCCTACACCTACGATGACGTTCCCTTCGACTACGAGCTCACCCACTTCAGCCTGCGAGATGAAGACACGAAGCTGAAGGCGAGTGGTTAAACATTGGAACAGGCTG
>NW_008808247.1:0-209 GCF_000699105.1 Pygoscelis adeliae | reverse complement strand
AATGATTCTATGATTCTATGAAAACAGGCAAGACAACATTCCTGGGTTTTTATGAGAAGTAATCAATCAGCCATCTTCAGGTTTTTGGTAATAATATTCTTCAAACTACATATATTGATGTTCAAGATTTACTTTTTCAAGATTTACTTTTTCAAGTAAATCTTGACTTTTTCAAGTCACTGGGCACCAGTGACACAGCCAGAAGCAAT
>NW_008808246.1:0-209 GCF_000699105.1 Pygoscelis adeliae | reverse complement strand
AAACTTGGAGCATCTGGATGGGAACTGGATGGGGGGACGTCAGCTCGTGGAGGGGGTTTGTTCTGGGGGGACGTTGGTTGGGATGGAGATACAGCCCCGCCACCCTGAGCAGCTCCTTTTCCAGGGGGAATTAGTGGACGGGGAGCTGCTGAGGCTGTTACGGGGGCACTGAGCTTTACAACACAAGCAGGAGGGGGACAGAAATGTCC
>NW_008808245.1:0-209 GCF_000699105.1 Pygoscelis adeliae | reverse complement strand
CAAGACTGGGTATGGCTGAAGGCTGCGCCGCTCCCCCTCTTCCTCCCCTCTCCCTCTCGCCTCCCAGCAGCCGAGCCGGAGCACACCAGCATCATGCCAAACGGGCGGCCACGGCTCCAAACGAGGGGGACACCAATCTTTGGGGCTCCAGGAGGCATTTGGGATTTGTCCAAGGCGGCAGGACTGGCATTTCTCTTTTGAAAAAGTTT
>NW_008808244.1:0-209 GCF_000699105.1 Pygoscelis adeliae | reverse complement strand
ATGTTGGGCCCCCAAAGGCCGCCCCACCGGATGGAGGCCTGGCTGCATTTCAAAGGCACGCTTGTGTTGTATAATTTATCAGCAGGAGATAACAGCCAAGCAGCTAGTGGGGGAGGCTGCACCCCGCTCCAGGGAGCCTTGCACCACGGGCACCGGGGCTGCTGGGATTTGCCACGCTGGGGGCACGGGCACCTCCCCGGCCATGGCAG
>NW_008808243.1:0-209 GCF_000699105.1 Pygoscelis adeliae | reverse complement strand
ACCCAAGTCCTTTGCTTACTGCTGGCAAGTCTGTAAGCAGATAGGCCTCCTGCCTATCTGCTTAGTAACTCTAGCCGCTGCTTGGAAATCAATCACGTACCGACACTGAATTCTGTTATCAGAAGAAAACTCTCTGGTCTATTGAAAAAAATTTAGAAAAATAGGAACAGAACCAGCCATATACAGAGATGACGACTGAAGCCCCTAGG
>NW_008808242.1:0-209 GCF_000699105.1 Pygoscelis adeliae | reverse complement strand
CATGGGAAAGGGGCAGCGTTTTGGGCATCACCCGAAAACTGCGGGGATGGAGAGGCTGCATCTTGGGATTGGGAGGAATTTCAGATGGATGGGACTGGGGGGGGCTGCAGGAGCAGGGTGGGAGGCAAGGATGGAGCCAGCCTCAGGGTGTCCCCCGCCATGGTGTCCCCACGCAGCCCGGCTGGGGATGGGGACGTCTCTTCCGACAC
>NW_008808241.1:0-209 GCF_000699105.1 Pygoscelis adeliae | reverse complement strand
TCCTTCCTTCCTTCCTTCCTCCTCTTTCTCTTTCCTTTCATCTTTCCTTCCCCTCTTTCATCTTTCCTCTCCTTCTTTCATCTTTCCCTCTTTCTTTTCCTCCTTCCTTTCCCTCTTTCCATTCATCTTTCCTTTCCTCCTTCCTTTCCCTCTTTCCTTGCCTCCTTTCCCTCCTCCTTGCTTCCTTCCCTCCCTCCTTCCCTCCCTCC
>NW_008808240.1:0-209 GCF_000699105.1 Pygoscelis adeliae | reverse complement strand
CAGGGTCCCCTGAGCGCCCCGGTGCCCCGCTCTGTGCCTGGGCACGGGGCAGGGCGGCACAGGGCATCCCCAGCGCAGCAGCCACAGCTGGGTGACATGGCTGTGCAGCGGCCTGCTCCTCCCCAGCGCCAGCAGGAACCGGCCCTGCTCAGCCTGGTCCCGGCAAGGCTTGGCACGACATGGCACAGCATGGTATGGCCACTGCTGGT
>NW_008808239.1:0-209 GCF_000699105.1 Pygoscelis adeliae | reverse complement strand
GGGGGTCAGGGACCGCGCAGGGATGGAGAAGGCACGGGGCAGCTGGAGGAGAGCAGACCCCCACAGCCCGCTGCGGGGGACCGAGGGCCCCCCAAGCCCTGCGTGTGGGTGCCCATGCCAGGCTGCGCCTCGGGACCCCCAGGAGCTACAGAGGAAGGGGGACCCCAGCCCTCCCCAGTCCAGGGTGGCTGCTGCATCCCCCCCTCGGG
>NW_008808238.1:0-209 GCF_000699105.1 Pygoscelis adeliae | reverse complement strand
CCTTCCCCCAGCGCTGCCATGTCCCGTGGGTGCTGCCATGCCGTGGGGCCGGGCTGCAGGAAGCCGGGGGGCGGCGGGGCCTCGCCAGCCCCAAACTCTGCCGAGCAGGAGGTGAAGAGTGAGCAGGAGCTGGGGGGGGTCTGTGGCCAGGAGGGCTCTGAGCCCCGTGTTGTCCTGGGGCTGACGGGCCAGGACTTACCCGCTTGGGC
>NW_008808237.1:0-209 GCF_000699105.1 Pygoscelis adeliae | reverse complement strand
AAACCTTTCTGTATTTATATATTAAAAACAAACGGGGGAAAAAAACCTAAGAGTTCAGAGCTTGGGGGGAGCTTCCTTCATTAGTCAAGGTGTTTTGATATGGTATTAAAACAATGTTCAATAAAATATTCACTGTTATTTTATTTCACTGGCTTTCTTGGTGAAACAGGCGATGCCTGCGGGGTGCCGGAGCCCCCCCACCCGTGCCG
>NW_008808236.1:0-209 GCF_000699105.1 Pygoscelis adeliae | reverse complement strand
GGGGGGGGGAAGGAACGATTCATATTCAGGGAGATTTTAGGGATGCCCCGTTTCCCTGGGGATGCCCCGTGTTCCTTCTCCGACAGGGACATTTCCACTCCTCTCAAGCGGGCAGCACAGCTCTTGCAAGCTCTGAAGTCACGTTAAATACTTTTCAGGCATTTTTAAGACATTTCCGTGGATCTTTTCGTTTTGTTGATTCAAGCCGG
>NW_008808235.1:0-209 GCF_000699105.1 Pygoscelis adeliae | reverse complement strand
CCCCCCCCCTGCCTGCCCCTGCCTGCTCCTGCCGACTGCTGCCTGCTGCTGCGGGCTGGCATCGGCGCTGGTGCTGCGCGCACGGCCACGACACAGGGGACGGGCAGGGGAACCTCACAGGGTGGCATCTCGCACGGCACCCGGCACCCCTGCCCCAGCTGGGGGGTGTCTCAGAGGCGCTGCCTGGGCACCCAAGGTTGGGCATGGGG
>NW_008808234.1:0-209 GCF_000699105.1 Pygoscelis adeliae | reverse complement strand
GTCCGGCACGCTCATGGCATGCTTGAGCCAGGCAGGCTACGGCCGCGTGTTTTTTCCCTCGTGTGGTTTTTTTTTCCTCCCTGGGAGAAACGTGTAGCAGAGCAGAGTCGCAGCGCAAGGGAACGGCACTGCTTTTTCCCCTCTCCGTGCCGGGTCACAACCAAGCGTGCGGGGTCCAGCACGCTCACGGCATGCTTGAGCCGGGCAGG
>NW_008808233.1:0-209 GCF_000699105.1 Pygoscelis adeliae | reverse complement strand
AAGTTTCTTTTTTTTTTCCCCTTCTCTTTCCTCCTGGGGAGGGGAAAAGAGGGAGGAGGAGGGGAGGGAAATGTCTCTTCTTTGCTCCTTTGCACCAGTGACTTTAGGCTTCTTCCTTTCCTTCTTCGGGATTTTCTCTTTCTTTCTTCCAGGGAGCTGGTCGGCGTGCACTGCGCGCACACGCACTCACACCCGCGCACGCACTCACG
>NW_008808232.1:0-209 GCF_000699105.1 Pygoscelis adeliae | reverse complement strand
TCAGTTGGTTTAATAATAAAAAAAAACCCTTTATTACCTCTCCCTACAGACCTCGGCGCTCTAATTAGCGAACAATGCGGGGAAAGAATTTTAGGGGTCCCATCCTGCCGAGCGAAAAACCGGAGGGGACGGGAGCGCCGAGATGGGGTCCTGTCTGCAAGCGGCTTGGAAAATACCCCCTTCCCTGCAAAAAAAAAAAAAAAAAAATA
>NW_008808231.1:0-209 GCF_000699105.1 Pygoscelis adeliae | reverse complement strand
TGGAGCCGCTCTCCTGGGAGTGGGCACCCTAGGGCTCTGGCCCCATAAGAGCCCCCACGGCCGCCGTGCGGACCCGCTGTCACAATGGCCTCTGGGCACGACGCCGCCCCTGGTCACAAAGGCCTGGTGGTTACCGTGGAGATGTGGCAGCTGCCCGTTTGCTGGCAGCCCCCTGGGGACGCAGACTCACAGGCCCACAGCAGGCTGCG
>NW_008808230.1:0-209 GCF_000699105.1 Pygoscelis adeliae | reverse complement strand
CCACCTCGAAGCTACGGGCAAGCCTGGGTAAGAGGCAAGGCGAAGGGGGGTTGGTTAAGGCTCCTGCGTTGCCGCAGGACAATGCGGACAGCGGGGCGTTTCGGAGCCACCGCTGAGGTCGGACAGTGAAGTGGGCAAATACAGAAACAGATTAAGGAAGTTTTTTAGTTTTTTTGTTTTGTTTTTTTTTTTTGTTCCCCCCCCCCCCC
>NW_008808229.1:0-209 GCF_000699105.1 Pygoscelis adeliae | reverse complement strand
CCCCCCCCCCGCCCCCGGTTTTTGTTTTTTTTTTTTTTTTTTTCCGGACAACGTGGGGTGTTTGTTTTGTTTTCTAGCGATCTATTGGCAGAAGGCGATATGATGAGAACGAGGACCTCTCGGACGTGGAGGAAATTGTCAGCATCAGGAGTTTCAATTTGGAAGAGAAATTAAAGAGTAAAATGTATCACGGGGATTTCGTGCATGCC
>NW_008808228.1:0-209 GCF_000699105.1 Pygoscelis adeliae | reverse complement strand
TCAGAACCTGCCGGAGCCGCCGGCTCTCCGGATGAAGCTTAGGAAGACGAAAAGCGTGAGGAAGGGTTTGGGCAGTGGGCTGCGGGCAGCCCCGCGGGCAGCGTGGAGGCAGCAGGCGGGTGGGATGTGGGACCTGCTGCGGGTGCAGGACCCGGCTGCGGTGGGGGGCAGTGGGAGCACCTTCACCCTAAAGGGTGCCCAGGCGTTTG
>NW_008808227.1:0-209 GCF_000699105.1 Pygoscelis adeliae | reverse complement strand
CGCTTTGTCCCCCTTGCAGTCAGCCACCGCCTTCACCCGCTTCTGCCTCCCCTTGGCCTGCCCGAGCAAAGAGGTGGGCGAGGGGGTGACAGACACCCCAAGGACACCCACAAGGGGGGTGCAGGGATGTGACACCCCTGATCCCTCCATCCGCTACCCCAGGATAAGGAGAACTGGGATGGTTGGGATGCAGAGAGTCACACCCCCAC
>NW_008808226.1:0-209 GCF_000699105.1 Pygoscelis adeliae | reverse complement strand
TTGACTTAACGTTCACCCCCCGGTCCCATTTTTATAGGAAACCCGCTGTCATAGCTCCATTTCTCTCAGGTGGATCTGCCCCCCTGGCACCCACACAGGGATGGGCAGCCGTGGTCCTTGTGGGGAAACTCAACGTGTTTCTTCTCCCCAGCTGTGAGGAGACATGGCGGGATGGCTGGGCCCTGCAGCCTGCCCTGGCAACCGCCCGC
>NW_008808225.1:0-209 GCF_000699105.1 Pygoscelis adeliae | reverse complement strand
CAGGAATTGTGGTCCATTTGTTGCTGGGTGTGAAAACAGGGAGGGAGCTCAGGAAGTGTTTGTGCCAAAGACATATAAATTACTTATTTTTTCAATTCCTTTTCAATTTTTAGGAGACCTGTGAGGCTGTAGCTCTCTCTCCTCTCACCAAGGAGATTCGTGTTTGTTATTGTCATGTTGGAGGAATTTCCCAGGTTTGGTATCTAGTG
>NW_008808224.1:0-209 GCF_000699105.1 Pygoscelis adeliae | reverse complement strand
AAAAAAAAAAGAAAAAAAAGGGGGGAGGGGATAAAGGGGGGGAAAGGGAAAAAAGGGGGAACAGGGGGAAGAAAGGGGGGGGAAAAGGAGGGGAAAAGGGGGGGAAAAGAGGGGGAAAAGAGGGGAAAAGGGGGGGGAAGGGGGGGAAGAAAAAATGAATAAAAAGAAAAAAAGGAAAAAGGAAAAAAGGGAAAAAGAGGGGAAAAAAG
>NW_008808223.1:0-209 GCF_000699105.1 Pygoscelis adeliae | reverse complement strand
AGGGCTGGGACGTCCCCTGGGCCGGGCTCACGTGGAAAGCCCCGCACAAAGAGAGAGCGGAGGGAAAGGCCAGACGATAACCATTGCTCCGGAAAGCTTATCGTGCTGCTTCGGGGATGCTTGGCCAGGGGGAGAACGGGGCCGTCCAGCCACCCAGAGAGTTTCTGGGGGGGCCAGGCCTGGCATTGCCACTGTGGCCCTGGGGATAC
>NW_008808222.1:0-209 GCF_000699105.1 Pygoscelis adeliae | reverse complement strand
ACCCAGAGAGCACGAGGGGGGCTTTTTCTCACCTACCTCCATGGGGAGCTGGCGCCCATCGAGGGTGTGCTCGGAGCCGTTCCCGGCTGGGCTGCCCCAGTGGAAGTGGAGCTGCAGTGCACGGTACCTGCCAGGGAGACCCCCGCCACTGATGGTGATGTGCTCGGAGGCCGACTCGCTCGCCAGGCTCAGCATCACTGCAAGGGCAG
>NW_008808221.1:0-209 GCF_000699105.1 Pygoscelis adeliae | reverse complement strand
AAGCTGCAGGATGATACGCGAGGCCTCGAGCTCGTCCAGAAATTAGGCGACAAATCTAATTTCTAATTCGCTCGGCTGAGTGTACGCCCACGGGGTCGGGGTGGGATTCAGTGCAAAGGCTACATGCGATAAACGCAGGCTGTGGCACAGGCGGTCGCGACTCAAATCAGCGCACGGAGCATCCTTGTTTTCAAACAAACAAACAAAGA
>NW_008808220.1:0-209 GCF_000699105.1 Pygoscelis adeliae | reverse complement strand
CGCCGGGCCAGAGGCAAGGGGCTGCTGAGCAGCCAGTTTGGGCGATTCGGGGCTGTCACGTCCCCGCTCAACACTGAGGGGACGGGCTGGAGAGAAATAAATACTGCTGCACTATCGAGGGATGCCTCCGGGAGCGGGGCAGGGAGCTGCCTCGAGAGCCGGGCTGTGGCTGGGGGGGGGACATACAAAAAAGGGGCCAAAAAAAAAAA
>NW_008808219.1:0-209 GCF_000699105.1 Pygoscelis adeliae | reverse complement strand
GGCGGCACCGGGGCCCCCCCGGCAACCGCCATTAATTTGGGGACCCCCAGCTGTTTGAGGCTCCTGGGGTGACGTGGCCGGGCTCGCGGGGGGGCTTTTTTGGGTGAGCGATTTCCCCAGGGAGGAGAGCTCCTCTTCTCCAGGGACAGGTATCCACCGCCTGCAAGGGACACAGTTGTCACCGTGGCGCGCAGTGACGGCGTGTCTGT
>NW_008808218.1:0-209 GCF_000699105.1 Pygoscelis adeliae | reverse complement strand
AGGGGCAGTGAGGATGGAGGGCATGGCCGCCCTGGTGCCAGCTCTCGGGCAGGCGCCTAGCTGCTGACAGGCTCCCTGCCCCAGGCACAGCCAGGGCCCGGCGAGCTCCGGCGTGGGGAGGGAGACCACAAACGGCAGCAGGGGTGAGAAACGGTGGGCCCGGGCGGGTTGTGTAGCGGAGACATCCGTGCCTCCATCTTTCTTGAAGT
>NW_008808217.1:0-208 GCF_000699105.1 Pygoscelis adeliae | reverse complement strand
CTCAGTTGATTTCAGGAAAGAAAAAAAAAGAAAAGCAAAAAGCTCCACTGTGTGCAAGTATTCACCCTACAGAGAGGCTGATAAATTGCAACATGTTTTGGTCATCTCCCTCAGTGCCAATAAATACTCAAGGATGCCTTTATTGACAAACAGCAGAGCTTTAGCTTACATGATGCTACAAAAAACTGGCCTATTTAAGGTTTTTTTT
>NW_008808216.1:0-209 GCF_000699105.1 Pygoscelis adeliae | reverse complement strand
CTGTCCCAACGCCGGCCCCCTCCACATACCTGCCTGTCCCCGCTGGGCCAGCCTTCCCCAGGCGGGCACCGGGCATCCCCGCGCCGGGCTTTCCTCGGGCTTCCCACAGCCACCCGCCTACCCACCGCCGGGGTACGCTTCTGAGCTACCGGAGCCACTTAAAAAGAAAGGAGAACCGGTGTCATTGCTAAATCAGAGGGAGGCCACGG
>NW_008808215.1:0-209 GCF_000699105.1 Pygoscelis adeliae | reverse complement strand
AGGGGAGTACCAGCTCCAGGTGGAGCCTTATCTATAAGCCAGGGGCATACCTGCTGCAGCGTAGACTTAACCACAGCCACAGGTGCTTTGAGGTGCACTTGTTCCAGCGTGGTCTTCTCCATGGGCCCCAATATCTTCAGAGATATACCTGCTCTAGCATGGCCTTACCAACAGTCACAGTGCCTTCAGGAGTAAACCTGCTCCAACAT
>NW_008808214.1:0-209 GCF_000699105.1 Pygoscelis adeliae | reverse complement strand
TAACCGGGGGCGCTGAGGGGAGGGCTCTGGGAGACGGGCACTGGGAAGCACTGGGATCTGTAGTTCAGCTGGGAATACTGGGAGGTGTAGTCCGGGGACCCAGCGCATACTGGGAGGTGTAGTCCCAGGCCAGGGCCATCCTGGGAGTTGTGGTTCCCCAGCCCCGGGGGCTGCTGGGAGCTGTAGTTCTGCACTGAAGAAGGGGGGGG
>NW_008808213.1:0-209 GCF_000699105.1 Pygoscelis adeliae | reverse complement strand
TATTTGCGCCCCGTGGAAACGGGGCCTGCGGGGCAAGAGCCGTTTCCTACCCCCGCCGAGGCGGAAACCCCAGAGGGCTGGTCCCTGCAGGGACGCCACTTCGGGTAGGCGCAGACACCAATTTTCCATAAACCCCTTTATTGTTTGCGTGGCGATTTAATGTTTATTGCCTTTTTTAAGGGAAGTTATAGAATCATAGAATCATAGAA
>NW_008808212.1:0-209 GCF_000699105.1 Pygoscelis adeliae | reverse complement strand
GGGAAACCAGAGCCAAGTGCTGGCGGGGCTGATCCAGCATCTCTCCGGGTGCAAATATCCGCACGTCCTTTCAGGGCTGGATTTGCTCACGCACGTGCTCTTGCAGATGGGGTTTTGCAGGATCTGCCGGCTCCCGGGTGGCCCCACGAGCACGGGGATGGCTGCCCAGCTCCGGCTGCTGGCGCAGGGTCCCGTCGTGCCGGCGGGGG
>NW_008808211.1:0-209 GCF_000699105.1 Pygoscelis adeliae | reverse complement strand
TGTGTCGTGCTGGGGTGATGTCAAGGCTCAGCCTGTCCCATCCATGGCCGGCGCTTGAGTACACAAAGGCTGAGACACCTATTTTCGGCAAAGCACAACCTCTCTCCTGCTTGTTTTCCCCTTCGAGCCTGCAAAAGGCTCCTTCCATGCAAAGCCCAGGCAGCTCCGGGGGCTGTCCCATCCCACCCGTGGCCCAGGAGGGACATCCA
>NW_008808210.1:0-209 GCF_000699105.1 Pygoscelis adeliae | reverse complement strand
CAGCTCCAGCTTGTATTTGGTAGAGAAACACGTCTCCGGCCGAGCAGGCCGGAGCACCAGGCAGCTCCCTGGGCGAGCTGCAAAACCGAACCGTAAATGAAAATGACAGTGTAAAACACAAACGCAGCCGCAGCCCCTCCGCGCTCTTCCTCGCTCCCGAAGAGACGAGCTGCTCGAGACGCAGAAACTCCCAGAACAGCCTGAAAGCC
>NW_008808209.1:0-209 GCF_000699105.1 Pygoscelis adeliae | reverse complement strand
ACACGCAGACACACGGATGCACGGACACAGGCACACACGTGGACACGCGGAGACACAGACACAGGCAGACACGCAGACACACGGATGCATGGACGCACAGGCGCACACGCGGACACACGGATATGTGGACACGCGCAGACACATGGACATGCGGAGACATGGACACACGGACACACACATGGACATGCGGCTACACGGACACGGGCAGA
>NW_008808208.1:0-209 GCF_000699105.1 Pygoscelis adeliae | reverse complement strand
ACTTCCAGCCTGCCGCGCCGTGCCCCCACCACAGGCACTCGTCCAGCCGCCTGCCTCCCGAGCCCTCTCTCTGGACAGAAACCCTCCACGCTGACCAAACTGTTGATAACGGCGCCCGGTTCGGGGCTCTCTGATCCCGCTCCTGCAGCATGAGTCCCGGTGGGCAGGACCTTTGTGCGCTCTGCTGAGGCCTTGAAAACACTAATCCG
>NW_008808207.1:0-209 GCF_000699105.1 Pygoscelis adeliae | reverse complement strand
ATTACCTTTTTCTTTATTTTGGGTTATTATCTTTGTCTTTTTTTTTTTTCTTTCCAAAATTGTTCTCGGTTTTGTTTTGACTTTGTCGCTGCCGGGCGCGCAGCTGTGGTCGTACTGTTCCGTCCCCTCCCTCCCCCCGGGAGATATTTATTTATTTATTTATGTGCAGAGAAACGACGATGGCGATGATAATAATGGTGATGATAACA
>NW_008808206.1:0-209 GCF_000699105.1 Pygoscelis adeliae | reverse complement strand
CATGCATGTCCGTATGTCCGTGCTGTCCCCATGTACACCTGTGCACCCATGTGCATGTGTCTGTATGTCCGTACTGCCCCGCTGTGCACCCACGTGCACTGACCCTGCGCATCTGTGTCCATATGTCCGTGCAGTCCCGCTGTACGCCTGTACGTTCAGACGCACTGACCCTGTGCATGTGTGTCTGTATGTCTGTGCTGTCCTGCTGT
>NW_008808205.1:0-209 GCF_000699105.1 Pygoscelis adeliae | reverse complement strand
GGCCCTTGGTGCCAAACAAGGGATGGGGATGGGGGCAGGAGTCCGGGGGGGACATGGGAGCCATCCTGGGGACCCCCGGCTGGCACCGAGCTCAGCAGCGCGGGGCTGCTCTGGCTCTGCCCTGGGGATGTGCAACCAGCTCTGACATTGCCCACTCTCCCCTCGGGGACAGCCCATCCCCGTCCATCCCGGGCTGGAGCCGCGGCGGT
>NW_008808204.1:0-209 GCF_000699105.1 Pygoscelis adeliae | reverse complement strand
GAGTGACTGCCTGTCCCCTGCCCAGCCGTGCACACCATTGCCCACCTCTTCAACCTGGAGCGCTACAACCACAGCCAACAAGCCACCGACGGCAGCCTCCCCGCTGTCCTCTCCAAGATGCACCTGCAGGGCAGCAACAAGTGGCTGAACCCCATCCACTCCAACCAGACGGTGAGTGCTGGTGGTCCCGGCATCTAGCACCATGCTAC
>NW_008808203.1:0-209 GCF_000699105.1 Pygoscelis adeliae | reverse complement strand
GGGCTCATTGCAGCATGGTCCTACCTTGGTCAGTGGGCAGATGGAGAGGACCAAGGGGGCTGGGGGACAGGCATGGGGGTCCCAGTCCTGGCGTGCATTTACCCTGGGCAGCCATGGCACAGCCCGACTTGCGCCTGGGTGGCCCTGGGAGTGGGGCTGAGCAGGGAGCAGGGTGTCCCAGGGAGGAGCTGCCTGCCGGGAGCCAGAGC
>NW_008808202.1:0-209 GCF_000699105.1 Pygoscelis adeliae | reverse complement strand
CTCACCCCGCCTGCTATGGGCTCCTGCCCCGACCCCCCCGGCCACCCCCACCAGGCACCACGCAGGCTTTGCCGCTTGCAAACGCAAGAGTTCATCTCCTGCTAGGGTTTATTGATTTCTTTTTTTCTTGTTTAAATATTTATCAACCCCATTAGGAGAAAGCAAAGGTTGTGCCACAGCTGGTGGGATTGTCAGGGCCCCCGGTGCTG
>NW_008808201.1:0-209 GCF_000699105.1 Pygoscelis adeliae | reverse complement strand
TCCCGCCGTTACAGGGCGCTGCCAGGACCTCGGCGGAGGCGAGGGGGAGGCCTGAATTTCCCACACACGGACATTTCCCAGCTGACCCCGGGGTGCGTGTAGTGCTTTGATGCAACCCTGGGGGTTTCCAGTTTAGGGAAAAAGTTTTATTTTCTTGATACGCTTCCTAGCTGTGATGTGCTTGTGCTGCGTTTCCAGACGGCCGACCG
>NW_008808200.1:0-209 GCF_000699105.1 Pygoscelis adeliae | reverse complement strand
TTCCTCTTCGCTTCCTCCCCAAACGCCGGCGGCCTCCCGGGGCGGCCCCCCACCCCCACCCCCCGGGGGGAAACTGAGGCAGGGAGCTGGGCGGGGCACTCATGGTACTTATAGGGCACCCATGTGTCCTCCTGGGGTGCTCATGGTACTTATAGGGCACCTACATGGTCCTCCTGGGGCGCTCGTGGTACCTATAGGGCACCTACGTG
>NW_008808199.1:0-209 GCF_000699105.1 Pygoscelis adeliae | reverse complement strand
CTTGCTCCTGCTTTCAAAGGCAGAGTAAAGCACCCGGCGCCGAGGCCGCCTCCGCCCCCCCCACCATCTGCACAGGGATATATTTTAAGACGTGTCAGCAGCAGGGATGCTAAACCAGGCGAAAGGAGAGCAAGAAAGCCGGGGCTGGAACGGGAGACGACGGCCGGGCTCTGCCGAGGGGGAGGCATGGCCACGGTGTGGGGACCCCC
>NW_008808198.1:0-209 GCF_000699105.1 Pygoscelis adeliae | reverse complement strand
CCACTTTCTTCATTCCTCCCTCTCTGCCGTGTTCCCCATAGCATCTTTCCTTTCTCCCTCCCTCTCTGTCCATCTCTCTGCCCCCATTTTTTAACTCTTTCTCTCTGCCCTGTACCCCACCACTATTTTTGCATTTCTCCATCTCTCTGTCCACCTCCCTGTCCCAAGTTTTTCATTCCGCCCTCTGCCCCCTGTAGCCTGTCTGGACT
>NW_008808197.1:0-208 GCF_000699105.1 Pygoscelis adeliae | reverse complement strand
GGGAGTCAAAGGAAGAAAGGGCACTGCCGGCCAGGGGCAAACACTGGGCATGTTTGGAGAGCCTTACCTGAGGGACGACTCCTCACCACCACGGCAACGGGCTCTTCCCTCTACCTTCTCGAGGAGGCGGGTCGCTGCTCCTCGCAAAGCCCAGTGGGTCCATGGGGAAAGGCTCCTACCAGCAAGGACAAAGTCTCACATCTCGACC
>NW_008808196.1:0-209 GCF_000699105.1 Pygoscelis adeliae | reverse complement strand
CCCCCTGCGCATCCCCATCTCCCCCACACTGCACGCCCCACACCGGCTCAGCCTTCCCGGCCGGCACCGCAGGACAGGGCACCGGAGGACACCCCACACCCAGGGCCGACGGCAGCTCCCCCATGAGGGACGGGGCCAGGCTGGCACGGGGCAGGTTTTGGTCTCAGGGGCTCAGCCCCCTCATGGCTGGGTGCTTTCCTCGGTGGGGA
>NW_008808195.1:0-209 GCF_000699105.1 Pygoscelis adeliae | reverse complement strand
ACGCTCTGGCTGGCCTGGCTCTGGCTTCCTCGCAGCTACTTGAGCTCAGAGCAGCCCGGAGGCGGGAGCAGATGTTTGGCTCAGCTCCCCGAGAGCGGTGGGGGAGCGGCCGCCCTCCTCTCCTGCTCCGAGCAGGATTGGCGCTGGCGCTCTGCTCCCTTCCCTCAAACGCCCCTCGCTCGGCTTTGGCCGGTCCGGCCTGACCCCTC
>NW_008808194.1:0-209 GCF_000699105.1 Pygoscelis adeliae | reverse complement strand
GGCGGCTGAGGGATGCTGGCTCCGCCGCGGCACTTTCCATGGGCTGGGGATGCAAAGCCCATGCGTGATGGCCACTTGGCTGCCAGGATGCGGTGACGTGGGTCCGAGCCGGGTTGCACCGCAGGTGTTTGTGGCTGGGGTTTTGTCTGACGTGGGTTTTCAGGGCATGGGGGAGTTTGTTTTCAGCAGCGCTACGTGCACGGGAGAAC
>NW_008808193.1:0-209 GCF_000699105.1 Pygoscelis adeliae | reverse complement strand
GTTTGGGGGAGGGTGAAGAACCAGGATTAGATACCCTGGGATAGTGTAATGTCTAAATGCTTCTGGGGCTGAATGTACGGGGCTGAGTCCGGGAGAAACACTGTGTCACGGCTGGTCTGGGCACTGGCACTGAGCTGGACTCCAGCCCTTACCGGAGGTTGCTCGCTGCGGACGAAGGCTGCTCGGGAATTGGGGTCCCTGGTTTCCGG
>NW_008808192.1:0-209 GCF_000699105.1 Pygoscelis adeliae | reverse complement strand
GTCTCCTCCCACAGCTTCTGGTCTTTCCCCACTGTTCTGGAGGAAAGGGAAGCACCTTTTCACAGCTCTTTGCAGGACATGGGGGTGGGCATGGAGGACTCTGCAGAGGACAGCAGCTCAGCAACAGCCAGCACCAACCAGCTAACCTGGGCAGGTGCGCAGGAGGCATCTGCAGGCCGTCCGTGCCCCATCTGGCCAGGCAGGCTCAG
>NW_008808191.1:0-209 GCF_000699105.1 Pygoscelis adeliae | reverse complement strand
CTGAGGAGGAAGAGACAAAACCCCGCCCCGAGGCGCCAGCTAGCCAATCAACACTCTCCAGGGGTGGGGACGGTGCTGCCTGTATGAACACCTCCCCGCCTTCCCGTGCGGAAGGTCTCACAGGCCCGCTGGGCCCCAGAGGGGTTGATTAACGTAAGTATTGCCCAACAGGAGCTCACTCTTCCGCCCGTGCTTGTCGGCGATTGGAC
>NW_008808190.1:0-209 GCF_000699105.1 Pygoscelis adeliae | reverse complement strand
CACCGCAGAGGGGCACGGCGCCCCCCCCCTTCTGTGGCAGGCCCTTTGCACCCCTCCTCCCCCAGCGCCTGCTCTGGGGGGATGTGACCTCCATTTTGCCGGCATGATATAGGGGGGCTTGGCCCCTGATCCTCCCCTGCTCCAGGGTTTGGGGGGTGTGGTGACCCCTCCACCCCCGTACCCTCTCTGAAATGCTCCTATGGGGGGGG
>NW_008808189.1:0-209 GCF_000699105.1 Pygoscelis adeliae | reverse complement strand
TAATAAAACTTTGGTACTTTCTTAGGTGGAGCGCTTCGTTTGCTTAACAATGCGCCGCTAAGCAAGCGCTCAGCCCGCCCTCCCGGGGGGTTGCTTTTCCACCCTTCTCCTCTTTTATTTCCCCGAGTGCCCAGCCTTGATCCATCCACCGAAAGGCTTCGTTTTCCTCGATTTTCTTCTTTTTTTTTCTCTCACTGATCCCACGCCGC
>NW_008808188.1:0-209 GCF_000699105.1 Pygoscelis adeliae | reverse complement strand
AAGACCCATCACCTTGGGCATCCCATCACCCCGGTCACCCCAACACCCGTCACCCAGGGTACTCCAAGACCGACTCCTTTGGGCACCCCAACATCCATCACCCCAGACACCCCAATACCCATCTCTCAGGGTACCCCAAGACTGACTTCCTCGGGTACACCATCACCCCAGGCACCCCAAAACCCATTATCCAGGCAGCACCCCGCAAC
>NW_008808187.1:0-209 GCF_000699105.1 Pygoscelis adeliae | reverse complement strand
TCGCGGGAGAGACCCCCAGGGACCCCCAGGCTGCTCGGAGGGCGGCGGTGGGGAAGCTGCAGGCAGTGCCCGTCCGACTGCGAGCGCGCCCAAGCTCGCCTTAAGAACAGCCTTAGCGCACCGACACTTGAAAGGCATTTGGGAGCAAGAGAGACCCTGTGAACGACTGAATATCCCCAAGCGACCTTTCCTCCCCATCCCTACCGTCT
>NW_008808186.1:0-209 GCF_000699105.1 Pygoscelis adeliae | reverse complement strand
CCGTCCCACCAGCTCTGCTTGTCCTCTGTTTCCTAACCGGCTCGAGGGGGGCTTCACTGAGGGTCTTTGCCCCTCTTAACCTCTGGCAGGCACAAAAACAGTGAGACGGGGTCGTCGGCAGGCTTTGAAACTCTGCCGTCTGCTTCTTGCTGAATGCTTAGAGCCGAGTGTCGGTGCTCAGCAGCCTCCAGTGCTCCCTGGCTCCCGGC
>NW_008808185.1:0-209 GCF_000699105.1 Pygoscelis adeliae | reverse complement strand
GGGAAGGGGGATGAGGAAGCTGCAGGAGAGAACAACATGACGAAGTGGAGGGGGGCGACCAGGAGGAGGGGGAGGCGGAAGCAGCAGTATACAACAGAAGGAAGAGGAAGAGGCCGGAGGTAACAGCTTGTGAAGGAAGAGGAAGAGGATGAGGAGATGGAATAGGAGGAGGAGGAGACTGAGGAGCAGGAGGAGGAGGAGGCAGCAGG
>NW_008808184.1:0-209 GCF_000699105.1 Pygoscelis adeliae | reverse complement strand
TAAGGGGCCACTAATACTAACGGTGTCCCAATGCAATTTTTAGTACCGCTTGTCTCTCCTCTCTGCTGTACCTCACCAGTTTGGTGGACGGGGTGTGTGACGGTGGTGCAGGCCCACCATTGCTGCCTGACACCAGGCCCCCCTGCACCAGGGGATAACGTAGGCCATAACCTGGATAATGGGGCACTGTCACACCTCCGGTAAATGTG
>NW_008808183.1:0-209 GCF_000699105.1 Pygoscelis adeliae | reverse complement strand
CCCCGGCCCAGCTGCCCCAGGGAGAGGTGGAAATGCTGGCTCAGAGATGTCCCCATGGACTGAGAACGTGCTTGGGGAGGGACCTCATGTCCCGGGGAGTCGTGGCCTTGAGCCCCCTCCCAGGGGCTGGCTGGGGTGACACCTGCCCACGTGTCCTCAGGGGGAAGGACATCTCCAGCAGAGGTTGATGGCTGTCCCTAGTGGCTGGG
>NW_008808182.1:0-209 GCF_000699105.1 Pygoscelis adeliae | reverse complement strand
TGGTGTCCACAAACCGGCTGCAGAAATCACGGCCCCGTCGCGGGGATGTGCTCCGCTCTCTCTGCATTGGGAGGGCTTGCTCCCGAGCCGCACTGGGTGTGGGAGCCGACTAGGAGCTGCCGTTGGAGGGCCCTGGATCTGTATCATCCCTGGGAGCGCTGTCAGAACTTGGAGGACCGGTTCTCCTCCTCCCTGCTGAGTGGTCGTAG
>NW_008808181.1:0-209 GCF_000699105.1 Pygoscelis adeliae | reverse complement strand
GCCACGGGGAGGGGGTCAGCGTCCCTGTCCCCATCCAAGGGTTGGACAGTGCGGGGAGGAGATGCACCCAGCATTGCCCAGTGCTCCGGGCCGGACGATGATGGATGGAAGCGGTGCCGGGACCCCAGGTGGAATCCACTGCAGAACCGGGCTGCTGGGGGTGCGGGCTGCTGCAATTTGGGTAATCGTTACCCGGGGTTTTCCCAACG
>NW_008808180.1:0-209 GCF_000699105.1 Pygoscelis adeliae | reverse complement strand
TGGCGGTGCTGGAACTGCTGAGTGGATGAGTAGAGGCTTTTCCCCATTCCTTTGGCAGCCCCCTCGTGTCGTAGAGTAGATTTGTCTGTATATGCTTGGACCGTGCCAGGGTGATTGTTTTCATAAACGAGCATGTGTTTAAAAAAAAAAAAATAAATGCTGTAAGTAGTTTTGAGCTGCCCCGCGCCGGCTCCGCCGCAGCCCAGCGA
>NW_008808179.1:0-209 GCF_000699105.1 Pygoscelis adeliae | reverse complement strand
CGGTGAGATTTATGGGGGGCTGCTGGGACGGGGGGATCCCGCTGCGCGGGGAGGGGGTCCCCATCCCTGGCAGGCATGTGCCTCTGCCGCAGCTCTTCCTGCTGGTTATGCTGGGATGCAGCCCGGTGGGGATGTCCCCAGCAGGGATGTCCCCAGCGGGTCCCCACGGGCTCCCCAGCTGTCCAGGGATGGGTCTGGTGGGGGGCTCG
>NW_008808178.1:0-209 GCF_000699105.1 Pygoscelis adeliae | reverse complement strand
TAGCCTCTTCCCCGCGGCCTCTGCTCTCCTCTGGCATGGAGCCTGGGGCCAGCCACGAAGCAAGGGAGAGCAGGGTGGGCTGAGGCGACGGGACGCAACGCAAGGGACCCGCTGGGCTCTCCTCAAACCGGGCCAGACCCTCACCTTGTGCAGCTGAGGTCTGGGGCAGGGGCTGTCAAACAGGAGGCAGCTGAAGGTGCCGTAGATGC
>NW_008808177.1:0-209 GCF_000699105.1 Pygoscelis adeliae | reverse complement strand
CCGGGGGACGTGCGGGTCCCTGCTCGTACCTTGGAGATCAAGTACCAGGGTGGAAAGAAAGCGGGTGCTTCGTTTTATTTTATTTTAAACGGGGTCCGTCCACACGGGATGGCTCTTGTTTGCTCAGTGCAAGCTTTCGCTCTATCCCACGAGAATCTTTATTTTCTCAGTTTTCCCCTCGCTCCGCCTCCGATAAGGAAATGAGCCTT
>NW_008808176.1:0-209 GCF_000699105.1 Pygoscelis adeliae | reverse complement strand
CTAATGACTGTTGTGCTTATTGTGGGGAACGGAGGCTTTGGAAACGGGAATGTCCCATGAGGCCGGGGACCCGGATTTGGGAGAAATCAGATTAATATCGCTGAGCAGCAATGACAGGAGGAGGGAGACTCAGACAAATCTCAGGGTATATATGGGTTTTGGATTACTAAACTGAATCATAAGGGTCAAATTGTGGGAAAAATAGAAGA
>NW_008808175.1:0-208 GCF_000699105.1 Pygoscelis adeliae | reverse complement strand
GAGAGAGAGAGACTAAAACCCAAGAGCAGAGGTACCCTGCCTAGAAAGGCGATGCCTAAAACAGTGTGGGTGAGCACAGCATGAGGGAGAGCGATTGATGGTGCCAACCCTTGCATGTGGCTGTCCAGGCTGAAGGCTCATGGTTATGTGGAGACCTGCCCCATTCATCAGGAAACACTTTAAAGTGAGGCCCTGGAGGGCAAGGGGA
>NW_008808174.1:0-209 GCF_000699105.1 Pygoscelis adeliae | reverse complement strand
GGCTGGGGAGCTGCTCGGAGCTGGAGAAGGCCAACTGCCACCCGCTGGTCTGCCTGCTCTGCCACGAGCCCTACCAGCACCCCTGCCTGCTCGACTGCTACCACAACTTCTGCGCCAGCTGCCTGCGGGGCCGCGCCAGCGACGGCCGCCTGCGCTGCCCGCTCTGCGGGTAAGGGACGGACCCTGCCCGGGAGGATGCCGGGACCAGG
>NW_008808173.1:0-209 GCF_000699105.1 Pygoscelis adeliae | reverse complement strand
CAAAGGCCTTACAGAAGTCCAGGTACATGACATCAGTAACTCCTCCCTTACCCACTCACCATCTCAAAAGGTCACTAGATTAGTGTCATGTTTTAAACTAGAGCTGCTAGCCTCGTTCAGCTCCTTTGCCCTTGCGGGCAGTTTCCCAGAGGGTCCCATACACCAATTCCTTAAAAAAACGAAAGTTTGCTTTCCTAAAATTCAGGGTC
>NW_008808172.1:0-209 GCF_000699105.1 Pygoscelis adeliae | reverse complement strand
ACCGGGGCTGGAGGGGACGCTTCCGCTTTGCCAGGAAACCCTTCTGCGTTATAGGTACTTGTGGGCTTTGGGGGGAGCACAGGGATTTGGGGACTTGCAGAGTCACCCACGCCATGGGTGTTCGAGAAAAGCCCGTGCCCCTGACCCTCCCTGTCCCCTAGATTTCATCGTCTTCATTGCCTCGGTGGCCGTCATCGCCGCCGGCACCC
>NW_008808171.1:0-208 GCF_000699105.1 Pygoscelis adeliae | reverse complement strand
CCACCATCACACATCTCTGCTGCCATTACTAGAAATGACAACATACCATGGCCAGTTGCATGAGCTGGTAAGAATGCTTTCAGTACAGATGATGTTTATTTTTCTGGTATATATTATTGACAATATACTTCTGGAAAAAACGGTTCTCATACACTTCCTCCTGTCCAAAAAGAAACTATGTTCAGTGGTTCAGTTAGGGATGCAAAGG
>NW_008808170.1:0-209 GCF_000699105.1 Pygoscelis adeliae | reverse complement strand
GAGGTCACGGTCGGAGGAAAAGCCCAGGTCGAGGGGTGGAGTGGTCCGAGTGGACTACTCCGGAGGTGCAGGGTCAGCACCAACATCCGTGGGTGGGAAACAAGAGGCGATTTTAGCCCAGAGCCCCTCTGCGGGTGACAGCGGCCCGTGAGCGCGCGGCAGCAGCTGTTTGGTGCAGGCTGGTTTTGTTCTGGGGACAAAGGAGGGCT
>NW_008808169.1:0-209 GCF_000699105.1 Pygoscelis adeliae | reverse complement strand
AGTCCTGCTCCATCACCTCCTGCACCAGCAGCGCGCCCACGGCCTGGCCGCGCGCTCTCTCCCCGGCCTGGCGGTGCCGGTCCAGCAGCTTCGCCCGGCTGTTCCTCAGCCTCTCCATGCAGCGCTTGGAGGGAGCAGACCGCACGGAACCCGTTAGTGCCGCGCTGGGCTGGGAGACGGGGCCCCAGGGCCGGCCGCAGCCCGGAGGG
>NW_008808168.1:0-209 GCF_000699105.1 Pygoscelis adeliae | reverse complement strand
GACACCCCCAGGCACCCCACGGAGCTGCAGGGCTGGGGGCTGGGGGACCGTGCGGCTGCAGGCTCCTCTTCCTCGTGAGCCGGGAGAGAGACCGGGGGGGATATTACAGAAATGAAAGCAATAACCAGGAATTTGGTGGAGGGCACCGATGCCACGTGCAGGCAGGACCCCTCGTGCCGAGCATCCGGAGGGCAGAGCCCCCGGGGAAG
>NW_008808167.1:0-208 GCF_000699105.1 Pygoscelis adeliae | reverse complement strand
CCCCCCACTGCATCCCAGCCCTGTCCCCCTCCCGGGGCCACCAAGGGGCTGGTTCCCATCCTGCCCGCTGGGGACCCCTCCCAACTGGCTGACTGCATGCAGGGGGGGTGGTTGCATCTGGGCCAGATCCTGCTCAGGACCACGGGATCAAACACCCCCGATTCTGGCTGATTCTGGTGCAGGGGGGGGTTGGTACCCAGGTTCTGCC
>NW_008808166.1:0-208 GCF_000699105.1 Pygoscelis adeliae | reverse complement strand
CCGCTGGCAGGCAGCAGCCCTGCCCAGCCAGGCCGCCCCGTTACTGCTGCGTGCTACTGCATCGTCCCCTGTGCCACCGCGCGCCCCCTTCCTCGTTTAAAACAGAGAGAAGAGGGAGAGAGCGCAGAGTTTAATTTAAATCACATCTCCCAAGCTTGTTCTTTTCTCAATCAATATTGCTTTTTACATCATATCTAATCTCTTTTTT
>NW_008808165.1:0-209 GCF_000699105.1 Pygoscelis adeliae | reverse complement strand
CCTGCGAGCCCATGCACCACCCCGATGGCAGACTGCAGCTCCCAGGGAGGGACATCCCCGTCCCCACGCAGACATCCCCATCCCCACGGCTGCCAGGGACCTGGGGCAAGGGCTGTGTGGGACCCCCGCGCGCTGCCTGCCGGGAGCCCCGCTCACCTCTCCGCCACCTCTGCCCTCTCCTCTGAGCGCTCCAGCTCTCCCTCAAGGAC
>NW_008808164.1:0-209 GCF_000699105.1 Pygoscelis adeliae | reverse complement strand
AAAAAAAAAGAAAAAAAGAAAAAAATGCCTGTTTTCTACCAATTCTCTGTAGCTTCCAGTATCAAGGGGGGGAGGAGACGGACACGACGCGCTGGGGAACTCATAGTGCTTCACAGATTATTAAAATACAAATGCTTAAAGTTTCCTATATAAAAATATACAAATGCAAAAATATATATCGAGAGAGAGAGAGAGAGAGCGAGAGAGAG
>NW_008808163.1:0-209 GCF_000699105.1 Pygoscelis adeliae | reverse complement strand
GTACAGGTGTGTGCATGTACAGGTGTGTGGCATGTGCAGGTATGTGCAGGGGGTGTCCATGTATGTACAGGGGTGTGCAAACAGGTGGGTGGGTGTGTGTGTGCAGCTGTGTGTGTCAAGGGGGGGTGTGTCCAGGTGTGTGTGTTTTTGTGCACGTGTAGAGCTGTGCGTGTCTGCACAGGGCAGTGTGTGCGGGTGTTTTGGGGGGG
>NW_008808162.1:0-209 GCF_000699105.1 Pygoscelis adeliae | reverse complement strand
GCAAGGAGGGAGAGGCAAGGAGGAGCGATGGGCCGGGGAACAGAACCAAACCAAAAGCCCAGTAAAAGTCCTATTCTGATATTTAAAAGTAGACAGGCACCTCTTACGTTTATTCGCGCTTGGTATTCGGCGCTGCCCACCGAGTTCCGCGCGGTGCACCGGTACACGCCGCCGTCCTTGATCTGCGGGCTCGTCACGTTCATGTGGCT
>NW_008808161.1:0-209 GCF_000699105.1 Pygoscelis adeliae | reverse complement strand
CGGGGGGGCAGCGGCTGGTCACATGGGGACCCCTCAGCCTCTGCGGGAGGAACAAGAGAAATGGTGAAGACGAGCGGCTCCTCGCCCTGCTCATCGCCGTACCCAAACTGAGACCTGAGCTCCCCGGGCCGTGCTGGGCTGCTGCGGGCAGTGGGACGCTGGGCACGGGACGCTCTGGCCGGAGGCGGGAGAGAGCCCGGCCAGAGTCC
>NW_008808160.1:0-209 GCF_000699105.1 Pygoscelis adeliae | reverse complement strand
GGAAAAAAAAAAAAAAAAAAGATAAATAAAAGTGTCATTCTATCAAGGCGAAGAATTTCTGGTGCCCCGCAGCCGGGGGACGCTGCCGCCTGTCGAACCCCCAAATCGCTGTCGGGGTTTGGGGGGCTCTGGGGGGTATTTTCTCCTTCTGCCGTCAGACCGTGGTGTGTATAAAGTGCAATTTGTGGGGTTTGGATTTTTTTTTTTTT
>NW_008808159.1:0-208 GCF_000699105.1 Pygoscelis adeliae | reverse complement strand
TGGTCCCTAGAGGCTCTGGGGTCCCCTTCTCAGTGAATTTAGGGGTCCCCAGGACCCTGTCCAGTAAGTTTTGGGGTCCCTGGGGGCCCTGGGGTTCCTTCCCAGTGGGTTAGGGGTGTCCAGGTCCTCTTTCCAGTGGGTTTTGGGGGCCCCAGGTCCCTCCCCGGTAGATTCTGGGGTCCTTGAGGGCTTTGGGGCCCCTTTCCGG
>NW_008808158.1:0-208 GCF_000699105.1 Pygoscelis adeliae | reverse complement strand
CCAATTACTGTCATGGGCAAAACAGACTTAAATTGGGGAAAATTAGTTTAAACTATTGACAGTTATAATAGGTTTGGATATTGAGAAACAAAGACAAATTAAAACAAGCTTTTCTCTCCCTCCTGTTGCCCAGCCTCAACTTCACTCCTTCATTTCCAGCTCCTTGACATCCCTCCCTGCTCTGAGCAGCACAGGGGGATGGGGAATG
>NW_008808157.1:0-208 GCF_000699105.1 Pygoscelis adeliae | reverse complement strand
ACTTCAGTTACCCAGCAGCTTAGCACCCAGCTACGTGCCTGGACACACATGATGCTGTGCACACGCAATCACTCCAACATACCAGTCATGCCAGGCTCACCATGCATGCAAGCTCTGTGTGTGCAGCAAACCTGACACACTGTGGATTCACTGAGCTTGCACTGTGTGCCCAGAGTGACTTGCAGGACAACCAGGGGATCAGGCCCAG
>NW_008808156.1:0-208 GCF_000699105.1 Pygoscelis adeliae | reverse complement strand
GTCTCTGGGCTGCAGGGTTGGTTTCTGCCGTGGCCTGAGAGAAGAGTAACAGCAATAGGTTTGTATTTGGAAGCCAAATGGCAGAGGACACATCAGGGATGCCCAGCAGTGGTGCCAAGTGCATGGCCACCATGGACAGGGAGAGCCCCCTGGGCCTCCTGGGCTCAGGAACTGCCTCTGGGCCAGCACCCCAAAGGCCTTCCTCTGA
>NW_008808155.1:0-208 GCF_000699105.1 Pygoscelis adeliae | reverse complement strand
TCCAGGGCAGAAAGGGAGCTTTCTGCCTGGGCGCAGGGCACAGCACGTCATGAGCCCCTGCTCCCACCTAGCCTCTCGCTGCAGGACCTGGTGCAAGCCACAGTGCCGTGCCTCAGTTTCCCCATCTGTAATTCACAGAGGGAGGCTGCCCCCAGGACCGCCGAGGGGCTGCAAAGCGGGGTGAGGGCTCGCAGAGCGATCCGGGAGG
>NW_008808154.1:0-208 GCF_000699105.1 Pygoscelis adeliae | reverse complement strand
AGACCTTGGAGGGGAGCAGGTTGACCTCCACGATGCGCAGCCCCCCGGCATGCCGCCAAGCCAAGCCAACCACCTTCTCCAGCACGAAGAGGCAGCCAGGAACCACAAACCACTTCCAGAAGTGGGGGCCATGGAGGATGAGGAGGGTCCAGACGGAGATGTAGGAGAGGTGGGTCCAGTACTAGACCTGAGGACAGGGAGCGGGGGG
>NW_008808153.1:0-208 GCF_000699105.1 Pygoscelis adeliae | reverse complement strand
TGAAGATCATTATTCCTTTCTTAAATTTTCTCCCTATTAGAGAGCTGCCATTAACCCCCTCTTCTCTCCAGAGCTGATCCCCAACACGCTGTTGGAACAGCATCCAGATCCCTTCTGGGAAGAGATTTGTCTCCCTGCAACCTTAGACAACAGAGGCCACAGGAGGCAGAACTACCACGGACTGATATGGAGAAAGAAAAAAACCTAT
>NW_008808152.1:0-208 GCF_000699105.1 Pygoscelis adeliae | reverse complement strand
GTGGGGGATGCCCAGTGCTCCCCAGGCACCGGGGCTGCCGGGCTCAGCCCATCCTGTTTGCTGCTGCTGGGTGACTCAGTGGTTCTCTTTAAAGAGCTGGTGATTCACTGTCCAGGGGTTGGATCCTTCCCTGAAGGTTTGGGGGAAAGGAAGGAAACCAGGGGGGGAAGGGGGGCAGCAGGGCAGGCAGGGAAGGAGCCCGGCAGGA
>NW_008808151.1:0-208 GCF_000699105.1 Pygoscelis adeliae | reverse complement strand
ACTCTGACACGTCCGCCTTCATCTCTCAGCATTAAATGATTTTAAAAAACTGTATAGAAATCACCACTCTCTCATAATTCCCGGCCTCCAGAGCCCAGCATCGGCTCCACGGACTCCCCTCTCGGCTCCGGCTTCAGCGAAACCTCCTCTCCTCCCACACGTATCGCTTCCCTGTGGGCACCTTGCGGAAAAACAGGCTGTTCCCTCG
>NW_008808150.1:0-208 GCF_000699105.1 Pygoscelis adeliae | reverse complement strand
GAGGTGGGTGACCCCCAAAGCACCAGAGAGAGTGGGGCAGGGCGGGGGGCAGCACGGGTCCCCACCCCACAGCCCCGCTAGTGCTACGCGGGCGAGAGCAGCCATCTGCCCCCATAATGCTGATTTTAGGTGATTTTATACAAGGGCCCGGGGCAGCCCAGGGGTAACACATCCCCGACGCCGGCACTGCACCCTGGGGCTTGGCCTC
>NW_008808149.1:0-208 GCF_000699105.1 Pygoscelis adeliae | reverse complement strand
AGGCAACTCTGCTCGGCGGTAGGAAGGGCTGGAGTCGGGGGGCGTCAGGGCTCCCTTTCCCCCAGAAGCCAAGAGCCACCTTCCCCTGGGGCGGGGGGCGGGAGCTGTCCAGAAAGACAGGGACAGACGCTGCCCTGGCCCACAGAAGACTCCCTGCTCCGAGAGGAATGTTTGGGGAGGGGAACCCCACACAAAACCCAACCTCTCC
>NW_008808148.1:0-208 GCF_000699105.1 Pygoscelis adeliae | reverse complement strand
ATACCACCTTGTGCATGTGCCCTCTTCCTCTTCCTCTTCCTGTGTGAGTGTGCACAGGAAGACCTCTTCTATGGCTCATACTTCCTGACTGTGGTCCTTATGAAAAATGCCACCAGTGCTTGTGCAGCCTGTGGTTGGGATTGCGTCGGGATGTCTCTGTCAGCAGTGTTGGAGAGAAATGCCCTAGAGCCTGCGATGTCCCTGTTGG
>NW_008808147.1:0-208 GCF_000699105.1 Pygoscelis adeliae | reverse complement strand
TGACTAAGCCAGGACAATCACCCTAACGCCAGACGGACGGGTCTGCCTTCCTGCCACAGCTCCCTGCCATGCCACCGCTCTCCCTGGGGACAGCCGGGGTACCTCAGGGGGGACGGGGAGGGCAGGGAGCAGCTGGGACCCCGCGCCCGGCGAGTGTGGACTCACGTACCGCCGGGTTCAGCTGGAGCGTGCTTTGAGCCACCAACTT
>NW_008808146.1:0-208 GCF_000699105.1 Pygoscelis adeliae | reverse complement strand
TGGAGGGGACACAGGGCTGGAGGCTGGGGAGGGACCGGTGCTGCCCGGGGCTCAGCAGGCAGCCTTGCCACTCGGGCAAACCTCCCGTGGGCATGATCAGGCGTAATCAAGCTTCAAATGGTCCTGTAAAAAATCAAGTTGCGGAGCTGTGCTTCCCAGGGCTACAGGTCAGCCCGGACCCTGCGAGGTGCTTTGCAAACTTGGGGGA
>NW_008808145.1:0-208 GCF_000699105.1 Pygoscelis adeliae | reverse complement strand
GGATTGAGGACACCAGGGTGTCGGGGATGGGGTGAGGACACCAGGGTGTTGGGGACGGGGACACCGGGGATTCAAGGATGAGGATGGGGCTGGGGACACTGAGGTGTCAGGGACGGGGCTGGGGACACCGAGGTCTCAGGGACAGGGACAGGGACACTGGGGTGTTGGGGATGGTGCCGGGGACACCAGGGTGTCGGGGACGGTGACA
>NW_008808144.1:0-208 GCF_000699105.1 Pygoscelis adeliae | reverse complement strand
TGTGGCTCGGGGCTGGGAGGAGGCGAGCCAAGGCATTATCGTGGGTCACCTCTGCCAGGCGGAAGGCAGGGGGGCCGGGACCCCAGCCGGGGGCATGGCCTGGTGCAGGCAGCGTCAGGCAGAGGGTTCAGACCCAGCACAAGGTCGAGCCGGGGCGGCAGGGGCTCGCGGCAGCCCCGCTCTGGCCGAGGAAGCGAGCGTCTCTTCC
>NW_008808143.1:0-208 GCF_000699105.1 Pygoscelis adeliae | reverse complement strand
AACTGAGGGACAGATCCTGATCAGCACTGGGGATGGCGCTCACCTCGGGAGGGCGCCCAGCCCCGGGCCAGGCACAGCCGTGGCCTCCGGCCGCTCTCACCAGCAGGAACTCCTTGAGGTGGGTCTCGATGTTCTTGTTGTGGATGGTGAAGAGGGCGGCCGACACGTGGATGATGGCCTTGGCCAGGCAGTGGATGTGGGTGTTGTA
>NW_008808142.1:0-208 GCF_000699105.1 Pygoscelis adeliae | reverse complement strand
GGGGGGTTAATAATATTTAGCACTTAGGCAGGGCTTCTGTGCGCGGCAGGGCTTTGCAGCTCTCGCCTGATGAGTGGTCGCAGGATCCCTGGAGGGGCAAGAAGCTGGGTTTCTCCGGGAGATTTGGGGTGAGAAGTGGGGGACGGAGCTGGGGCTTGGGGAACCACAGTGCCTGGCAGGGACCGGTGGGGCCTCCGGTATAGCCCCG
>NW_008808141.1:0-208 GCF_000699105.1 Pygoscelis adeliae | reverse complement strand
GTGGAGGAAGGTCAGCATGGCCATGTCCTCGATCTTGTCGAACTTGGGGGGGTTCTGCTGCATGATCTGGTCCTCCCGGACCGTCACCGTCTGCTCGGGGTGAGGAGGACGCCGTGGGGTGGGGCGGCAGGGCAAGGGGGGGTCTCCCCAGCCGTCCCCTCCCGCGGGGCTGGGAGTTGGGGGTCTGGGTGTCCCTGGGGTGCTGGGG
>NW_008808140.1:0-208 GCF_000699105.1 Pygoscelis adeliae | reverse complement strand
CACAATTTCAAGGCAGTGTCAGAGGAAGACCTCGAGACCAACCTTTCCTTGCGCAGTCGCACATGCAAGGGAAGCTTCCAGCCTTAGAGGAAGCTAGACACGAAGAGCTCTGCCCAGCCGGCACAGAGCACGGCACGTAAAACCCACACAGCAGAGCCAGCGCACGTTGCGGAGGTGCCATTCACGAGCTGGCGACCATCGCAAAAGG
>NW_008808139.1:0-208 GCF_000699105.1 Pygoscelis adeliae | reverse complement strand
ACCCCTATCCCTACCCCTACCCCTATCCCATCCCTATCCCTATCTCTGTCCTTCCCTGCCCCTGTCTTGTTCCTGTCCTGCTCCTGCCCCATCCTTCTCCCTGTCCTGATCCCGATCCTGGTCCCGATCCCTGCCCCATCCCCGTCCCGTCCTGTTGTGGTTACAGCGCTGTCCTGGTTCGTAGTTTTTTCATCAATCCTGCCGGTCA
>NW_008808138.1:0-208 GCF_000699105.1 Pygoscelis adeliae | reverse complement strand
CCCCCCCTGCTTGGGGACACCCCTTTGTTGACCCCGGCCAGCGGCAACCGAGGGGGATTTGGGGGTGAAGTTACTTTCTCCCAGCACCTAATAGGGCTTTTGGGTTCCGGCGAGCTTTCGTGGGGGGGAGCAGGCAGCCCCGGTGCGGCGCTGCAAGGCTCTGCGGGGTTTTGGGGTGCTTGGATCCCCCCCTCTCTTCTTCTGCAGC
>NW_008808137.1:0-208 GCF_000699105.1 Pygoscelis adeliae | reverse complement strand
CCCGGGCCGGGGGTCTCCGCTCCCCCCAGGGGACCCCCTCCCACAGGGACCCCCGGGCACCCCCCTACCCAGTTGCTGCCCTGCTGGAAGAAGGGTTTCCAGCTGGTGGGGTGGTCTCCGTAGAGCACGATGTAGCGTGTCAGCCAGTCATAGGTGTTGAAGGTCCCCTGTGTGGCCACCGCATTGATCCGGTGCTTTTGCATCAGGT
>NW_008808136.1:0-208 GCF_000699105.1 Pygoscelis adeliae | reverse complement strand
GTGCTGAGCAGGAGCACGTGGGCAGCACCACCCCAGCGCAGCCCCTCCGGCCCCTGCCAAGGACGCCTGCCATCCCCCCGCGCCTCCCCAGCTGCACCAGCCGGGAGCCTGGAGAAATTAGAGCATTTGGGAAGGAAAACAGAGCTACAGAGAGACAATGTTGAATGTAAATATCAGTTAAATATGCATTACCATATGCCCACGCCTT
>NW_008808135.1:0-208 GCF_000699105.1 Pygoscelis adeliae | reverse complement strand
CTCTGTCTATTCCAAGCATCACAGGATTTTTCAGGGCTCTCAACCAATTTTTTCCTCAAAGCATGCTGTGTGGCATTGCAGATAGTTGTACTATACAACCATGCAGAGAAAAATTCTGCCCGCTGCAGCAGAAGAAACACACGTGACCACTACATAAATTACCATCTTCATTTAGGTTTCTTTTCACGAGGAGCATAAAAAGGTGCTG
>NW_008808134.1:0-208 GCF_000699105.1 Pygoscelis adeliae | reverse complement strand
CCCCGAGTGTCACATTTCTGGGGGGGAGCAGCAGTCCCGTGGGAAGGCACCAAGGCCAGGCCCTTCAGCTGGGGTGGGGGGCGTGAGCGCAGCCCCCCGGGGACTGCAGGGGCCCACCTGCAGCTCTGGCCGATGCACGCCCTGGCTACCGACAGAGCATGGCCCGAAGGGTTAGTGCTGCGGGCAGGGCAGGGCAGGGCAGGGCAGG
>NW_008808133.1:0-208 GCF_000699105.1 Pygoscelis adeliae | reverse complement strand
TGTGAGAAGCAACCCTAGCAACAGGGGGGCAGCGAGGTCCTCCTCCATCCTCACCCAGGACTTGTCGTTGGAGGACTCCACCGACCTCTTTGGCTCCGATGCCTTCGGCACGTTTCCAGGTACCACGCTCGCCTCTCCGTAGGCGACGGGGGTAGAAATGCAGCAGCTTTACCTAAGTCTGGCCATTCAGACCCTTGTTTTACCTCTT
>NW_008808132.1:0-208 GCF_000699105.1 Pygoscelis adeliae | reverse complement strand
ACCGACAGCAGGAGCTGACCCGGCCACGGCTCACCAAGACTCTGGGCAGAGGTGGCGTGCAGGGACCTGCCATCCCGCAAACCCCTGCAGGACCTGGCCCTTCCCGGGCTCCACTCCTGCAAGGCTTCGCCTTGGCGAACCTGATGGGCTCCCGGTGCATCCCCACGGGACGCACCGTCCCTCCGGCCCTGGCTGTCACCACCACCCC
>NW_008808131.1:0-208 GCF_000699105.1 Pygoscelis adeliae | reverse complement strand
GGGTCTGTGGCCGGGATGACCTCCGTGATGATCCTCACGCCCCCGGAGTCGGTCACCGTGGTGGCTGCCATCGCCTGTGGGCAGAGCGGGGCTGGGGAGCCGGGGGAAGCTGAAGGACCAGGCCAGCTCCCGCCCTGCCCGAGGACCGGCACGTGGGACGTGTCCGCGTGAGCGGTGACACAAGAAGCACTGGCGTCCTCTTACAAGG
>NW_008808130.1:0-208 GCF_000699105.1 Pygoscelis adeliae | reverse complement strand
CGGGGCTGCCGCTCCGTGGGGCCGTTATGCCCGAGGATCGTTTTGCATGCGAGGAGAAACAGCAGCAGCAGCAGAAGAATGAATTTGCATTTCTTAATGGCAACCAGTGTGGGAAACAAAGCCCCGAGGGTTTCGCTGCTGCTCGGCCCTGCACCGGTGCTGTGTGAAAAGACAACATCCCGTCTGCTGGCATGGGGCCCTGCCCGTC
>NW_008808129.1:0-208 GCF_000699105.1 Pygoscelis adeliae | reverse complement strand
TGGCTGGAGCTCTCTTCACTGTGCACTTACAAGTGGATTGAAAACAAGCATATATCTATCTCTGTATATATACATGCATGGATAGTCTATTCAGCAGGCAGATGTCAGTGCTTCTAATGGCCAATGAATTGTCACAAAATACTAGAAGAGGACTTACTCCTCCTTTTTGCATGATACATCTGTTGTGCATGTTCAAACTGACCTCTGC
>NW_008808128.1:0-208 GCF_000699105.1 Pygoscelis adeliae | reverse complement strand
AAGGGCAGCGAGGTGAGGGCTGCTCCGGTGCCTCTGCGGGCACTGTCTCCGTGGTTTTGCTCCCCCGTCCCCTGCGCTCCAGCGTTGGGTGCTGGATGGGGACAGGCAGGGAGGCTGTTACCAGTTTCACTTGTGGTTTTGATGGCAAGGTAAACAAATTATCAGCAATTAAGTAATCTGCTTCCCTGGGGAGACGGTGGGGAAGGGG
>NW_008808127.1:0-208 GCF_000699105.1 Pygoscelis adeliae | reverse complement strand
GAAGGAGAGCTCCATGAAGAAGAGGGGGATGCCGCAAAACACCAGCATGATGAAGTAGGGGAACATGAAAGCACCTGGTGGGCAGGAACCAGAGGGTGAGAGCGGGCAACCACCCTGGGCACAGCCGTGCCCCTCTCCCTCCCTGCACCTGGGGCCAGCAAGCACCGCATGGGGATGGGTGCACGCCCCCACCCCTGCCCCGGGGCAC
>NW_008808126.1:0-208 GCF_000699105.1 Pygoscelis adeliae | reverse complement strand
ACGCTGTGCTGGCACCCCCTGTGCCGGGCTCTGTCCCGGCAGTGGGACCAGGGGGATGCCAGGGGGACATGTGCTGTCCCCCAGCCCCAAAATCTGTCCATGGCAGGACCTGCTTCCCCAAACCCAGCCCCGACCCAGCTCTGCCCTGTCTGGCAGGGGGGGCATCGCCCACCGCGGGGATGTTCAGCCGGGACAGTCAGTGCTTTGG
>NW_008808125.1:0-208 GCF_000699105.1 Pygoscelis adeliae | reverse complement strand
GGGCACAACAGGGGCGAGCCAGCAGCGTTATGAGCAGGACCATCCTACCAGCAGCGAGATGCTGGCGGTGAGCAGGAGAGCCAGGCTGCGGCCACAGCCCGTGCAGGCGACACGGGAGGCTCTCATGGTGGCACCAGCTGCCCGCTGGCGCTGGGCTGGGGCAGCGCCGGGGAGCCCGGGCGGGCAGCCCGGTGCCTGGCTCTCGGCA
>NW_008808124.1:0-208 GCF_000699105.1 Pygoscelis adeliae | reverse complement strand
CTTGGCCCTGCAGGACCCCAGGGACAGTCTTGGGGGACTCAGTCCCATGGGACCCCAGGGACAGTTTGGGGGGGTCTCAGCCCTGTTGGATGTTGGGGACAGCTGGGGGGTGCTCAGTCCCATGGGAGCCTCGGGATGGCCCAGGAGGGGAGAGGCTCAGCCCTTTGGGACCCCAGGGATGCTTTGTGGGGGGCTCAGCCTGGCAGGA
>NW_008808123.1:0-208 GCF_000699105.1 Pygoscelis adeliae | reverse complement strand
GTTCACACACTCACAACAACACACACTTCCGCAGATATACTCACAACACTCACACTTTTCCACGGCTGGCACTTACGTGCAAACAAGCCTTCCCTTACACGGCTGGCACTCCAGGCGTCCCCATAATAACGTGCAAACAAGCCTTCCCTTTAACCGGTTTCCCTTTTAGTCCCTTACGGACTGGTTCCCTTAGAAGTAATGCCTTATA
>NW_008808122.1:0-208 GCF_000699105.1 Pygoscelis adeliae | reverse complement strand
GGTGCTCTCTGCAGGGTGGGGGCCCCAGCGCCCTGGACTGGGAGCCCAGGCAGGGTGCAGGGGTGCTCAGGCAGGGTTCTGGGGGGCTCACCCCCTCTCCCAGAGCTCGCCAAAGTTTGTGGGTCAGTGTGATCAATGCCAAATCTTTGGGTCATCCCACCAGCAACTTTATCTGGACAAAGAGTAAATAAGGGGTCCGGTAGCTGGT
>NW_008808121.1:0-208 GCF_000699105.1 Pygoscelis adeliae | reverse complement strand
ATTTGGGGTGCAGGGAGAGGGGGATTGTTGGTGCCAGCGGCACTCGGTGTCTAACCTCTCCTCTCTGCCTGTCATCCAGTCTCCCCCGAAGGGCGTCACCATCCCGTACCGACCCAAGCCATCCAGCTCTCCCGTCATCTTTGCAGGCGGTCAGGTAAGGCCTCTCCTCTGCTCCTGGGGTGCGGGGTGGGGAGAGGGAAGGGGGGTG
>NW_008808120.1:0-208 GCF_000699105.1 Pygoscelis adeliae | reverse complement strand
CCCCCGGCCTCCCTGGCCCGGCTCTCTCTGCGCTCGAGGACGCGGTCCTTGCCGGGCACTGCCGCCGTCCGAGTCCCCGTGCCCATCTCCACACTGAAGCCCCGGGTGCCCCGTGCCTGCCGAGGGGCTGTCCCTGTCCTCCGCCGCAGGGTTTTATTGACCCATCTGGGACAGATTCCTGCAAACTGGGGCTTGGCCGGGTTGAGCC
>NW_008808119.1:0-208 GCF_000699105.1 Pygoscelis adeliae | reverse complement strand
ATGCCTACCGAGCCCTGTTCAACACTACTTAGTACTATCACGGTGAAAAGAAAGTCTCTAGATCTGACAACAAAATGACAGCCCTGCAGCTACTTCAAGCCCTGCAACAGGCATTGCAACTCCTCCAACGCCAGTGGCAGGCACTGTGGATACGCCAACCCCCGTAACAGGCACTGCGACTGAACTGGAGAACCAACCTGTGCCGGTA
>NW_008808118.1:0-208 GCF_000699105.1 Pygoscelis adeliae | reverse complement strand
AAAAAAAAAAAAAGAAATAAGAAGAGGAAAAAGCCCCAGCACAGGTGGGGAAGCCCTGGGGCACCCACTGTGGCCTCCCCGGGGGTCCTGCCAAAAAAACGGGGCCTGCCAGAGGTTTAGCTGGGTCCCCGAGGCGGGGACAGGTGGCCACAGGCCAGATCCTGGCGCTCACCTTGAGGTGGCAATAGAGGACGGTGAGGACGATGCC
>NW_008808117.1:0-208 GCF_000699105.1 Pygoscelis adeliae | reverse complement strand
ACACGTCTTTTAAATACTTCCAGAGTGTTTAAAGGAGTACATCTGGAGTCCACCAGTGTCCTGCACCACGGTGCGGAGCTTTCCCCTAACGGCGTCTTCCCTGGGGCAGCACCCTGAGGTCGGTCCTGGTGCCAGGCTGGGGTGAGCAGGACACGGGTGTCCCAGGCGCATCCAGGCACCCCGGGCACAGTTCCTCCTCCTCGTGCTG
>NW_008808116.1:0-208 GCF_000699105.1 Pygoscelis adeliae | reverse complement strand
GCTCTCTCCCCTCCAGCATGCATGCTGTGTCGCCGGGCAGAGGCTGACCCGGATATCTGCGGGCGCAAACTGGAGAAGCAAGGGCTCTGTGCCCATGTGTTTTGCCTGGTGAGTTCCTCCGGGGCTCCCTCCAGCTTTCCGACAGGCTGTCCCTGCCACGCTCCCCTCATCAGCTCCTCGTCTT
The DNA here is from genome assembly GCF_000699105.1 of Pygoscelis adeliae. Taxonomy (NCBI): domain Eukaryota; kingdom Metazoa; phylum Chordata; class Aves; order Sphenisciformes; family Spheniscidae; genus Pygoscelis; species Pygoscelis adeliae. The sequence continues at coordinate 24 of NW_008808116.1, read as the reverse complement.
TTCTCTTCTGCAGTTTTTTGCCAA
>NW_008808115.1:0-208 GCF_000699105.1 Pygoscelis adeliae | reverse complement strand
CGCCCCCGGCATCGGCATGCCACCCCTAATACTTACTGTTTACACAATGCCCCACCTTCAAATTAGGATAATTTATAAATCATCGACATTTTACTACTGTAGCAATGAAATCTGTCACAGCTCTCTGTATCAGAAAGCCCTTATGCAAGCCCATTTACCTTTTAGGTTATTCTCTCTCTTTTGGGGGGTGGGGGGGCGGGGCAGAAGG
>NW_008808114.1:0-208 GCF_000699105.1 Pygoscelis adeliae | reverse complement strand
ACACCCCGTGGTGGCACGGGTGCTGCCTGGCCCCACTTGGGTGCCACCGGGGCCCTGCACCCCTGAGAGCCCCCTAGCACCCCAAAACCACCCCTGCACCCCCAAAACCCCTCGATGCACCCCAAAATTCACTCTGAACCCCGCTTTCCCCCCATGCCACGCCTTCATCCCCACATAGAACACCCCGTGGTGGCACGGGTGCTGCCTG
>NW_008808113.1:0-208 GCF_000699105.1 Pygoscelis adeliae | reverse complement strand
GTCAGTCCATAACAGTTCCTCTCTGCCACGCCTTCTTCCTCACGCTTTTCCCCTGCTTCAGTGTGGATCCTTCCATGGGCTGCAGTACATCAGGATAAATCTGCTCCTGCGTGGACTCTCCATGGAGGCAACAGCTCCTGCCAGGAGAACCTGCTCCTCTGTGGGATCTCCACAAGCTGCAGTTCCTTCAGGGAATATCCACCGGCTC
>NW_008808112.1:0-208 GCF_000699105.1 Pygoscelis adeliae | reverse complement strand
CGTGGGTCCCCAGCCCCGGCGGTGGGACCTCAGAGGGTGCCATGGCCGCGGGATCCCAGGGCGAACCAGCCCATCTTCTCCTGGGCCAGGTCGAGGTCCCGCAGGCGGATGCCGACCTCCCCGAGGAGGATGTTCTCCCAGAAGCCTTCCTCGCTCAGCACGCTCAGGCGCAGCTCCCGCTGCTGCAGGTCCCCCCTGGGGATCCCAT
>NW_008808111.1:0-208 GCF_000699105.1 Pygoscelis adeliae | reverse complement strand
TTTGCGAGGGGGTCACCCTGGGCTGCGCGCCCCGGAGCCGCCCTCCCAAGGCCCCTTTTCCCAGGGATGCTTTTCCAGCCTTTCCCAAGCAAGGGCCTTGACTGATGCAAGTGGGTTGTCTCCACCCAGGTTTCGGATAACTCCACCCGCCTCCTCCTCGCAGCTCCTCCTCCCGGTGCACAGCCCAGCTGGGATATAAGCAAGTCAC
>NW_008808110.1:0-208 GCF_000699105.1 Pygoscelis adeliae | reverse complement strand
GAGCAAGCTCCAGGGGAAGAGCCTGGCGCCGGCCCCTGCCAGCTCAGCCCCCAGCCACGTCTGCTCGGGAGACCACGACTACTGCATCCCAGGTGCGGCGCGGCTGGAGAGCAACAGCAGCCCCGGCACACAGCCCCCCACCGAGGGCGGCTCCCGCTGGAACGTCAAACACCACCGGGACATCACTATCAAACCCATCTCCTCCTTA
>NW_008808109.1:0-208 GCF_000699105.1 Pygoscelis adeliae | reverse complement strand
GACAACGTCAAGGCCTACTTCAAGCGGGGGAAGGCCCACGCGGCAGTGTGGAACGTGGCAGAGGCGCAGGCTGACTTTGCCAAAGTGCTGGCCCTCGACCCCTCGCTGCGCCCCGTCGTCTCCAAGGAGCTGCGGAGCCTGGAAGCCCGCCTGCGCGAGAAGGACGCCGAGGACAAGATCCGCTTCAAGGGCATCTTCTCGCAGTAGA
>NW_008808108.1:0-208 GCF_000699105.1 Pygoscelis adeliae | reverse complement strand
TCACCACGAGCAAAGATCAGCCTTTAAAATAAACACATCGGCTGGCTCTGAACGAGGGCGAGTTTTTACGCTGCTTCGTGTTAGCGCTTGTCGGTCGGTGATTTTTCCCATTTTTATTTTATTTTTTTTTTTTTAATGGGAGGATATGTGCAGGGAGGGTTTGGGAAGCGCAAGGCAGCGCGGAGGCTGGGGCTGCCGGGGACGGCTC
>NW_008808107.1:0-208 GCF_000699105.1 Pygoscelis adeliae | reverse complement strand
AGGCTATAAGCAGGGCACATCGGCCACCCCACGCGAGAGCTGGAGCCCAAATGCATGCCACAGATGAGCACAGGCGCCGGCGAGCGTCAAGCAAGCACCAAGCGAGCACCAAGCGAGCACCCTGTCCAACTCGTCCGCCAAGCATGCGGGCAAGAAGCTGGGCAGGGAAAAAGTGGGGTCTTGCACCAGACCTTTGCTTCTGGACAAT
>NW_008808106.1:0-208 GCF_000699105.1 Pygoscelis adeliae | reverse complement strand
AAAAATCAAGGAAAAACTACACGGATGTAACTGAAATGCTAAAAAAATAAAGGGGAATGATACTAACACTAATTCATCAGTTAAACGACGCTGCCGGACTGGTCCGTAGAGTTTAGGCCCTGACCAGGATCCTTTAAAATAAGCCTTTCTAGAAAACTGTAAATTTTTATATAGTTTCTCTCTAGTATATACACACACACACACGGCC
>NW_008808105.1:0-208 GCF_000699105.1 Pygoscelis adeliae | reverse complement strand
CAGTCTGTGCCCCCCCCCATCACCACATTGCACCCCTGTGGCACTTCCCTGGAGAGTGGGGGTCCCCAAGCAGTTGGTGATGAGCAAACCCTGTTGGAGCCCCCCTTGGACGCTGTGCTGACTGGCCTGTCTGTCGGTCTGTCTGTCTGTCCCAGGCTGCCTGTTTGACCGGAGGCTGTGCTCCCCCCAGGAGGTGTGCGTGCAGGGT
>NW_008808104.1:0-208 GCF_000699105.1 Pygoscelis adeliae | reverse complement strand
CCTCCGCTTTCCCACAGCTCAGGGACGCCCCACCGAGTGACAGGTCAGAGGGGGATCTCGCAGCTCATCTGAGGACGGGTTCGCCCTCGGGAGGCACCCAAGCCACCCCGCTCTCTGTGCTGCAACGTCAGCTGCCCGCTGCGGCGAGCATCCACTGCAGGTGAGCAAATGCCGCGCACACGTGTCAGCATCCCCACGTGTCATTTAT
>NW_008808103.1:0-208 GCF_000699105.1 Pygoscelis adeliae | reverse complement strand
CAGGGACACGGTGACACCCAACACGGTTCGATCTACCCCAGGGTGACACAGTGCCGCGGGGCATGACTCAATCCAGAGTGACACGATGCCACCAGGCACAGCTTGATCCACCCCAAGGTGTCATGACGCCACCAGGCACGGCTCAATCCACCCTAGGATGACGTGGGGTCACCCGGGTGTCCCCAAATCTGGGAACAAAGCGGGGGGG
>NW_008808102.1:0-208 GCF_000699105.1 Pygoscelis adeliae | reverse complement strand
GGGCCAGGCTTGCTGTGGGGGAGCAGGAGCAATATGTACGTGGCTGCATGGCCACTGCCGGCCAGGGCAGGAGGGCTCTGGGGCTACCAGCTACCAGCCCGGTGCTGCGAGTGAGGGCTGCTGGCACGGTGCTGCAGCAGAGGATTAGGTTTGGTGCAGGGGAGCTGGGCGAGATGCTTTGAAGTCTCATGAATATGAATCAGTGGCT
>NW_008808101.1:0-208 GCF_000699105.1 Pygoscelis adeliae | reverse complement strand
TGCCCTCTGCCCCAGGCACGCAGACATGTGGCCCAACGGAGCCTCCGTTGCAGCCGAAGGATGGAAGGTAACAGCTCGCTCCGAGCGACGATCCCTTCTCCTGACTACGGGCTGCACTTTAACCACCTCCTCTCCCGCCTCTTTTTAACTTGCTTCTGCTTCTTTCTCTGATTTAACAAACTAATGGCTTCTCTCCACTCCCTCACTC
>NW_008808100.1:0-208 GCF_000699105.1 Pygoscelis adeliae | reverse complement strand
CCGTGCTGGGTCAGCTCTGCACGCCCCTATGTCCGCAGGGTGAAGTCAGCGCCAGGGTTTGGTGCTCAGGGTGCTGCAGCACCAGGGGTTTTCGGCAGCCAGCTCACTGCCACCCGCAGCATGGGGCCCCGGGGGTCCGTGCAAATCCGTATTGCCTGGGAGCAAGCGGCTCCTGCTCCCAGACCCATGGGAGACGCCCAGGGCTCCC
>NW_008808099.1:0-208 GCF_000699105.1 Pygoscelis adeliae | reverse complement strand
CAGTCAAAGATCACACACAAAACCAGATGTTGTATTCAGATCCATGCAACACAGTTCTCAAATGGCATCACAAAGATTACAGAATGAATCAGTACCAGAGTCCAGCAGAGGACCTGCTTTTAAGCTCCTCTTAAGTCCTGCCTCCTCCTCCTCCCCCCGCCATCCCTGCTCTTAGAGTGTATGATGCTAGTTTTGACATTGTGCTGGA
>NW_008808098.1:0-208 GCF_000699105.1 Pygoscelis adeliae | reverse complement strand
GTTAGTTGGGTGTCTGGAGGAGGAAGAGTACAGTTTTGCCCTCACCTGGTTTGGGTTTTGGGGAGGAAGATCTGTGAACCAAAGCCTTCTTTAAGTAACTTAAGGGGTTGGAGAGAAGGTAGTTGGAGGAAGAGGACGTGGTAGCTGTGTCACAGGGGGAAGAACTGCAGGAATAGACTTGATGTAAGTTTGCAGGAGGCGGTCATTG
>NW_008808097.1:0-208 GCF_000699105.1 Pygoscelis adeliae | reverse complement strand
TGTGGCGAGCGGGCGTTAGCGTGCGCTAGCGTGTGGCGAGCGTGCGTTAGGGTGCGGTTGACACGCATTAGTGTGCGTTAGCATGCAGTGAGCGTGTGCTAGCGTGCGGCGAGCGCGCGTTAGCATGCGCTAGCATGCGCTAGCGTGCGTTAGGGTGCGGTTATCACGCATTAGCGCGCGTTAGCATGCAGTGAGCGTGCCTTTAGCG
>NW_008808096.1:0-208 GCF_000699105.1 Pygoscelis adeliae | reverse complement strand
CAACCAGGTTGTGATGACCCCATCCCAGAACAGGGAAGTGCAGCAGCACACAGAGCACTGCCTATAGAATCAAGCAGTCTGCTTCTTCCGAGGATTGAGAGAGCAACTCGTATTCTTTCACGTGTTTGGAGTCTAGGTTATGATTGTTATATTGATACGGCAAGGCAAGTATTAAGATGTGACCCGATCTGCAGAGGGTCCGGGTGAT
>NW_008808095.1:0-208 GCF_000699105.1 Pygoscelis adeliae | reverse complement strand
AACTCTGTCCCTGCCGAAACCAGGACATTCTCCAAAGGCTTTCTTTCTCTGCAGAGACTTCAGGTAGACTTTGCAGTTCTTTTCCCATGCTCTGTTGTTTTTTTTACACAAGTTATGTGCTGTTTTATTCTGGGTCCCAAGTATCTAAGAACAATAGAAATCATAGAAACATGGAATGCTTTGGGTTGGAAGGGGCCTTCAAAGATCA
>NW_008808094.1:0-207 GCF_000699105.1 Pygoscelis adeliae | reverse complement strand
GTAACGGTCCTTATGTAGTTTGTTCCCATTGCTGGAACAGCTTTTCTAGTTTAAAAGATAGTATCTGACTTAAATTTTCTGTGGTCTGTACTAGACCAATTTCTGGTACGTCCTTCTGCTGTCTCGTAAAGCAACTTGTTGCTGGTTTTGCTGTAACAGTCTTATGTATTGAAAGACTGTTCTCATTCATACAATTTAATTTTTTTT
>NW_008808093.1:0-208 GCF_000699105.1 Pygoscelis adeliae | reverse complement strand
CCGAGCCCCAGCCGGGCACGCTGGCAGCTGCAACAGGGACACCCAAGCACCGAACAGAGGCCACCCCAGGGTGCCCGTCCCACCAGGCTCCTCTCAGGGTCACCCCATCCTTTTATGTCCCCTTTGCTGCCCACCCAGAGCTGGATGGCTCCCAGATCCCCTGAACCTAAAGACAAGGGTCTGTTGCCACCCCTTGAGTGGGAGCCTG
>NW_008808092.1:0-208 GCF_000699105.1 Pygoscelis adeliae | reverse complement strand
TGGAGCCTGGCAGCTCCCTGCCCGGGGAGCGTGGCAGAGGTGTGCCTGCGGTTTGGCGAGGCCTCGGCAACCCGGCACTGCCGTGGCGAGCCAGGGGGGAAGCGGTGCCTGCCCTCCCCTCGCGGCCGGCTTCCCTGTGACCGCTTGGCAGTCCCACAGCATCCCACCCCACGAGCGTCCTCGTCCGTCCCTCCCTCCCCGGGTGTCG
>NW_008808091.1:0-208 GCF_000699105.1 Pygoscelis adeliae | reverse complement strand
ACAGCTTCCTGAGCCACAGCATCCCCCCCCCATCACCCCGACCCCTACGGCACCGGGCTGCCAGTGCTCTGCCGGGAGCGCACTTACTGGTCCCAGCTCAGCAGGCGCCTACAGGGTGAAACGCCGGGTCCTGCCCCAGGGATGGGACAACCCCGGCCGACGGATGGATCCCATTGGAAAGCCCACGAACGCACCCAGCAGAGACCTC
>NW_008808090.1:0-208 GCF_000699105.1 Pygoscelis adeliae | reverse complement strand
GCGTGGGTGCCCTGGACTGGGGGCGTGTGTCACGAGCCGTGGAGCCCTCTGTCCCCAGGAGCAGCCCGACCTCCCCGTAAGCGGGGCTGGGGAGGCTGCTTTAGCCAGCCAACAGGACGAGCCCTCCCTCGCCCTTTAGAGGGTGCAGGTTGAGGAAGTGCTGCGCCGGAGGGCGCAGTCCCGCCTTTGGCGCTGCTTTTGGCCGGGG
>NW_008808089.1:0-208 GCF_000699105.1 Pygoscelis adeliae | reverse complement strand
GGCTCCGGGTGCCCTGCAGCTCCAGTCGCCTCTGCAGACCCCTCAGGGCAGGGCACTGCCAGCCACGGTGGAGCGAGGGCAGCTTTCCCCGTGCTCTGCACAGAGCACCCGGTGCAGGGCTTGGCTCAGCCCTTCCTGGGCTTGCCCTCGGCTGCATCCAGCGTGGCACTCTGCGCCGCAGGAGAGAGGTGGCTGCCAGCGGTTTTGC
>NW_008808088.1:0-208 GCF_000699105.1 Pygoscelis adeliae | reverse complement strand
TGGTGTGTTAATCCTCATTGTTCTAAACCTGTGCAGGTGGCTGGGGGTGTTTCTCCTGGATTCTGGTCGGTTGTGGTTCTCGCCATGGTTATACACCTGGTTTCACGGAAGGGGAAATCTTCCACTGTGTTAAGCCATTTCAGGCGCTCTTTCCTTGCAGGGCTTTAGGCTGCTGCCCCGCACTTGTGTGCTATCTGAAGGTGGCTAA
>NW_008808087.1:0-208 GCF_000699105.1 Pygoscelis adeliae | reverse complement strand
GGCCTTTTTGCTTCCTCGGTCTCTCTGAAGACGCTGCCAGCACGGGACTGATGGGGAGCGGGGCGTGAAGCAGGGTTTGCCGAAAGAGGCAGCTTAGAGGATGGCAGACCGTTGTTCTGGCAGCCTTTCCCTGAGCAAAACCTGCGTCTTTCCCTTCAGGTCCGGTTCGGCCAGCAGAAGCGGTACCAGGACTGGTTTCAGCGGCAGT
>NW_008808086.1:0-208 GCF_000699105.1 Pygoscelis adeliae | reverse complement strand
AAAAAGCCCGAAGAAGCCAGAAGTCAAGGCTTGTCATTACAGTGTTTGCAGAGGGCAGAGGCGGCTCCTGTGAAGGCAGTGCATTTCTCGGGGCAGCCGGGCAAGGCCGTGCCGCCGAAGGGGTAGACGGCCGACTGTCCGAAGGGGTTGAGGGTGGCGGGCAGCGGGGTGCTCAGCGTCTGGTACTGGTTCAGGTAAGCCACCAGCC
>NW_008808085.1:0-208 GCF_000699105.1 Pygoscelis adeliae | reverse complement strand
ACCCATCAAAATGGAGGGTCTTGAAGTGGTGTAAAAGTGATGTAAATAATATGTAAGAACGTGCAGTCACTACTAGCAGCACAAAGGAAATCCATTTTGCTTCTGCCTGTCATTCAAGGGCAGGAAAAACAGAGCAGAACAGACCATTGCAACCAAACTTGTTAAGATAATCACTGTGCAATAACAGAAAACGTGTCCAAACTGAGCT
>NW_008808084.1:0-208 GCF_000699105.1 Pygoscelis adeliae | reverse complement strand
GAGCCCTGTGCCGCCCCGGCAGGGCACACGCATGTGCACGTGCGTGTGCACACGTGGTCCCCGTCAGAGGCACTGGGGTGCATGCGTGAGCCCCTGCCCACCCCACCCCAGCCCCGGGAGGAGCGGGGTCCTGCCAGCCCCTGGCGCAGCAAGCTGGGGGCCTGTGCTGTGACATGGGGACACCAGGGTCCCAAAGGGCACTGCCACC
>NW_008808083.1:0-208 GCF_000699105.1 Pygoscelis adeliae | reverse complement strand
CCCTCCCTGAGCGTGGGACCCGCACCCCCGGCTTAGCCTGGGGTCCCCGGGGGTCTGCGCGGAGCAGAGCAGTGGGGACAGCCCCGGGGGCCGACCTGCCCTGCCCGGGAGCCCCGGGCTCCTTCTAGCTCTCCTTTCGCCCGGCAAAGGAGCAGGGACCGGGAGCCCGATCGGGCTCTGGCAACGAAGCGGAGCCAGGAAGGGGCTC
>NW_008808082.1:0-208 GCF_000699105.1 Pygoscelis adeliae | reverse complement strand
CTGCCTGCCAGGTTAAACCACAACACTGTCATTCTTTAGCACTGATGGTGATCTTCAGGATTTCCAGTATTAATGACATATGTAAAAGAAACAAAGTTAACTTTGTATTTATACAGATGAAGCAGCATTAGGTAAATGGACATAATTGTATACAATCAGTGTAATGTTAGACAACCAAAATTCATAGAATCATTGAATAGTTTGGGTT
>NW_008808081.1:0-208 GCF_000699105.1 Pygoscelis adeliae | reverse complement strand
AGGCGGCGTCGCCGCCGGGCTTTGCCGGTGTTGGGGCAAGGTGACTTTTGGGGAGTGGCATGTTGCAGAAGCTGGAGGAGGCTCAGGGATGAAGGTGGATCCCTAAGACCCCGCATCTTCAAAAGGGCTGCTGGGTGTGAACCTGGCTTCTGTAATTGTCCTGAAAAGAGGGTTTGAGGGCAAAACACCTCTAGGCAGCCCCCTGAGC
>NW_008808080.1:0-208 GCF_000699105.1 Pygoscelis adeliae | reverse complement strand
TCCTCTGCATCCCTGCTCCCATCCCTGTCCTCATCCTCATCCCCATGCCCATTCCCATAGTCATCTCATCCCCATCCCCGTCTCATCCCCATCCCAATCCCTGTTCCTATCTGATCCCCATTCCCACGCCCATCTCATCTCCGTTCCCATGCCCAGCCCCACCTCCACCATATCCCCATCCCCGTCCCACCCCTGTCTCCATCCCCAC
>NW_008808079.1:0-208 GCF_000699105.1 Pygoscelis adeliae | reverse complement strand
GAGTTAAAACTTGGTGTCCCTCCTTGGCCAGCCTGGAAAATCCCTGCCGGTCCCCGGGGCCGGAGCGGGGACAGAGCCCGGGCAAGGGGTTTGGAGCGGCGTGAGAAAAGCAGAGCCCTGAGGCGGGGTCGTTTCTGGATACCCCGGTTTGGGGTCTGTTAGCCCCAGCTTAACAAACTTGGCCCCGGTCTGAGATCATAGCACCCAC
>NW_008808078.1:0-208 GCF_000699105.1 Pygoscelis adeliae | reverse complement strand
GGGGCACTTGGGCTTGCTCTCAGCCCACCACAGGATGTACAGGTAGCAGAACCAGTGGAGGAATGGCATGACAAAGCTGGTCTCCTCCCATCTGTCTAAGTATATGGGACAGCGGTTCTCCAGCTCTGTGGCCATGCTCTCCACATGCTGCGGTGGGGTGGGGGGAGCTGGGGATGTCAAGCCGCTCCCTCTCACCGGCGCTGCAGCA
>NW_008808077.1:0-208 GCF_000699105.1 Pygoscelis adeliae | reverse complement strand
AGCCCAGCTCCTCCTCCCACCCAGCTCCACCATATGGTTTGCTGCTCCGTGGCCGCCTGCCACCGCAGACGGTGAATCAGCTTTGTTGCTCCAGCAGCTCAACCTTTGCAGACTCGAGGCTTTGTTTTTAAAGCATCCCGGTCTCTGCCCTAATCCCTCGGAGAAGGCAGGAGAGCGCAGGACGGAAATGTCCCTTCTCCTCTCCGCA
>NW_008808076.1:0-208 GCF_000699105.1 Pygoscelis adeliae | reverse complement strand
TCACCGGTGTTTCATTTCGGCCACTTTGCGATGACTCTCGACCCAGGTTTCCACCTCTTTTCCCTGGGGAGAGCCCAGCTCCAGCTTTGCTCTCTAACTCCCAGCTCCCATTTTCCCAGCATGGCTGGGGAGCGGGACCCACCCCCCCCCTCCCGGCATCCTCCCACCCTGGGAAATCAACTTGCTCCAGGGGCTGGGGACCCCGTTG
>NW_008808075.1:0-208 GCF_000699105.1 Pygoscelis adeliae | reverse complement strand
CGGCCGAGGGAGAGCACTGCTGCTTTCTTGCAGTGTCATGCAGGTGCCCGCGGAGCTCAGGCCAAAGAACCTTGCTCTAAGCAACAGCAGATCTCTTAGCAAGACATCTGCTCTTGATTTGAGAACTTCAAGTGATGGGGAATCCAGCACGTTCCTAGCTATGACGTCTCTAGCTGAGCTAAAGATCCCCTTGGTTTAAAACACATCC
>NW_008808074.1:0-208 GCF_000699105.1 Pygoscelis adeliae | reverse complement strand
AACCAAGGACTTGACACATTTGTTCTGCAATATTTATTTGTATGGTGGTATAAGGGTAGTCTGTCTTAATGTAATTTTACACTTTGGAACTGGACTCCCACATTAGATGTGACTTGGACGTCTTGGTGCGCATAAGTTAAATTCAAGATGGTGTTACTATAAAGAGGCAAAACTGATCATGGAGGCTCTCCTTGGTTCCTTCTCTGCC
>NW_008808073.1:0-208 GCF_000699105.1 Pygoscelis adeliae | reverse complement strand
GCATCTGAGGTGGCTCAGGACCGTGTTGCAGAACCAGATCTGGCATCAGGTCTGGGGCACCTGCTCGTTTTTCAGCCATAAAGTGCCTTCCATGTGTGGTATTGCTTCATTCAGGCTCCTTACCGTCTCTATTTTATTTTAACTTGGAAAGAACTTATTTCCATTAGAATTGGAGCGTTCACCGTGTATTTTGCATTTAAAATGCTTC
>NW_008808072.1:0-208 GCF_000699105.1 Pygoscelis adeliae | reverse complement strand
GTTTACGTTTAAAAATACATATATACCGAGCCCGGATCCAAAGGGAAGACGGAAAAACTCCGCCCCCTCCCTCTCCCGACTCCCTCGGAAAGGCGATAAAAAGCAGGGCAGAAACATCTGACCGCTCGGCGCCCCTTTTTTAAGGGGGAAGGGACAAAAAGGGGGAGAAAGAAAAAAAAAAAGGGGGTGAGGGGAAGGAAAATAAAGG
>NW_008808071.1:0-208 GCF_000699105.1 Pygoscelis adeliae | reverse complement strand
CCCCCCCCCAGCCCCTGCAGGCTCTCAACACGCTCTCCAGCCGGGTGCAGCTGCAGCCGACAGCTGGGTCCCACCGCCCAGACGCTCGCGCCGCTGCTTGGGGGTTTTTCCATGCCAAGGAGGGCAGAGGGCCAAAGCCCCTCGGCCACATTCCTCTGGCCGCAGCCCCTGGCCCCGGTAGAGCCGGGCCGGCTGGGCAGGATGAGTC
>NW_008808070.1:0-208 GCF_000699105.1 Pygoscelis adeliae | reverse complement strand
AAAAACTTTTGTGAAATATATAACATACATTTAAAAAAAATAATCTTGGTAGATCAGCTACTTTCATGTCACATGGGGATTTCTAAACAGCTTGGATTGTAAAGGCCTTTATAAACAACTGAAGCTTTCAGATCCAATGAGAGAGTTGTTTAGTTATAGTTTCCAATTAATGTTATTTAAATGTGTCGTGGTTTAACCCCAGCCAGCA
>NW_008808069.1:0-208 GCF_000699105.1 Pygoscelis adeliae | reverse complement strand
CAGTACAAGAAAGACATGGACCTGTTAGAACGGGTCCAGAGAATGGCCACAGAAATGATCAGAGAGCTGGAAGACCTCTGCTATAAAGAAAGTTTGAGGGAGTTGGCGTTCAGCCTTGATAAGAGAAGGCTCTGGGGAGCCCATGTTGCGGCCTTTCAAAATATAAAGGGGGCTTATGGGAAAGATGGAGGAAGACTTTTTACCAGGG
>NW_008808068.1:0-208 GCF_000699105.1 Pygoscelis adeliae | reverse complement strand
TCCCGCCGGCTCCCCAGCCCGCCCCGCCGGGGCTGAGCGCTGCTCGGCGGCCAAGCCAGCCCCCCCCTCTCCTCATCGCGGGGTGTCACGCCGGAGAGGCGAGCACCCCGTCTCCCGAAGGACTGTCAACACCTTAGGAGCCTGGATTTGTTTTTCTTTCCCCTCTCCCTTTTCCCTCCGCAGCGCAAAATCCGCACGGCAGCGTTAG
>NW_008808067.1:0-208 GCF_000699105.1 Pygoscelis adeliae | reverse complement strand
TCGGCCAGAACAAAAAAAAAATAATAAAGGAGAGGGGGATGGGATTTTTTTTATTTATTTATTTTTTTTTTTAAATAGCCCCAACCCTGGAAGTAACTGTCATTCCACGTATTAAACTAGAAAACTGGCTAATCAGATAAAACTGGCTCATTGTCTGAAACTCTATCCCAGCGAAAAATGCGGCTGTGAATATAATTAACCATCTGTC
>NW_008808066.1:0-208 GCF_000699105.1 Pygoscelis adeliae | reverse complement strand
CCATGTCAGGGGGCTGGGGGCTGCCCCCAGGGCAGTGGGGGGGTGCCCAGGGCTGACCCAGACCTCGGGGGATTCTCCCCCATCTGAAGGTCCAGCTGCCCCCCACCATCAGGTCCTCACCCTGCCCCGATGGTGGCTGTGTGGGGAGCCGGGGGTCTCCAGAGTGGGGAGGCGAGGGGCTGCTGAGCACCCACAGTAGCACCCGTGG
>NW_008808065.1:0-208 GCF_000699105.1 Pygoscelis adeliae | reverse complement strand
TGCCTTATCCCCTGTGCACCCACCTCCCTGTGCAGGTCCCACTGCTCCCCTAGCTCCACCATGACAAAATGTGCCCACCCCTTGCTGCACCCCACATACAGCCCGCTTTGCCCACCCCTCCCCATGCCCCACATGGGACCCACTGTGCCCTCAGCCCATCCTCATGCCCCACACGGGTCCCACTGCGCCCCTAGCCCCTCCCTGTGCC
>NW_008808064.1:0-208 GCF_000699105.1 Pygoscelis adeliae | reverse complement strand
CGCCCCCCCCCTAGTCCTGGGGCCCGGGAAGGGGGACACAGAGCCACGAGGCAATGCCAAGGGAGCAAAGCTTTTGGGGTCACCACCCCACTGTGCCCATGTTCCCCAGGTTCCTGTTTCATGGTTTGGGGGGGTTCACCCCATTTCGGGAGCCCAGTGCGGGTTGGACAGGGTTGAGCTTTAGGTGCAGTTTTACTGACAGGCACCA
>NW_008808063.1:0-208 GCF_000699105.1 Pygoscelis adeliae | reverse complement strand
CCCCTGCAGCCAAGCCGCCCCCGGGAGATTTCATTAAACTCTTGCCCAACCTGGTAAGTGTCACCATCCGGCAATGGGTTATTTGTGCCTTCGTGGTGGGAAAAATCTCAGTAAATGCATTTGTTGTTTAATTGCACCCAGAGGAACCCGTAGCACCGAGCAGTGCCAGGGCAATGCCAGGAGCCAGCTCTGCCAGCTCTGCCACCCG
>NW_008808062.1:0-208 GCF_000699105.1 Pygoscelis adeliae | reverse complement strand
TGATGATGAAGACGAGGTTGGGGAAGAGAAGGACAAAGAAAGAGAATGAGAGGGAGAAGGATGACGATGAAGAGGATGAGGATGGTGAGGATGAGGATGACGGGGAGGATGGTGAGGATGAGGATGATGAGGACGGTGAGGACGATAAGGATGAGGAAGATTTGGGGGGGGGGACTCCCTTGCAGCGAGGGCTCCCTGCTGGGCTGGA
>NW_008808061.1:0-208 GCF_000699105.1 Pygoscelis adeliae | reverse complement strand
TCGCCTGGCGCTGGTTGGTGCCAGGGGCCGGCTCCCTGAGCTCTGTTAGGTGCTGTTCAGGGTCTTGGGATGTGGCTGCTGCGGCGGCTGCTGTTGTCACTTTAATGGTCTTCTTCAGGTTTGCCACCTGCAACAGCAGAAAAGCAAGAACCAAGGAATTTCCCACGGTTTGTAGTTTGTTTTGGGTTTGTTTTTTGGTTTTTTTTTT
>NW_008808060.1:0-208 GCF_000699105.1 Pygoscelis adeliae | reverse complement strand
AGCCCCCTTCCTCGAAGGGCACGTTGGGGAGGTTTGCCCTGGCCGCAACTCCTTCAAACGCGATGCGACTTCTGCAGCGCCTCTCCCACCTCCGCGCCCAGCCATGTCCAATGCTTTTAAGCGTGACCTTCGCGCGGGGCGGATGCAGCCGTCACGCCGCCGAGGTGACTCAAAGGCAGAGCGGGGGGCCGGGGAGGGGGGGACGGCC
>NW_008808059.1:0-208 GCF_000699105.1 Pygoscelis adeliae | reverse complement strand
CCTCCAGATCTGGAAAGTTCATTAAAGCTGCAAAGCTGCTGATGACGTCCATCAGGACTGGATAAGTTATTTTAATTATTTAACGTAAAGGAGCTTTCTGTCAAGTTTATTAACTCACCCTTGGCCGGATCCCACGCGGGTCTGAAGCAGCTGCCGGGTCAGCGGAGCCGGAGTGTTTGCAACGGCTGGCTGCTGGGGGGGACCACGG
>NW_008808058.1:0-208 GCF_000699105.1 Pygoscelis adeliae | reverse complement strand
CTATCCCTGCTGAAACCAGGACACCCAGACAATATCTCTAGAGAAGTTTGCTTGCATACATGAGACTGACGAGCCTGGTAAAGCCTGTGGACTATCGCCTTTTCATACTATTCCAAGTAGGGTCGAATGATGATGCAACAAGGCAACTCAGAAATACCAAAAGAGACTTCATGGCCCTCGGAACAATGTTAAAGGGATCGGGAGCACA
>NW_008808057.1:0-208 GCF_000699105.1 Pygoscelis adeliae | reverse complement strand
GGGGGGGGTTCCCCCATGCGTTTTTGGGGGTGCTGCCTGCACCGCGGGGCTCCCCCTGACCCCCCTCTTAATTTTTGGGGTCCCCAGTGCACTTGCGGGGGGGCTTTCCAGTGCCCTTTGGGGTGTCCCCAGCTGTTGGGGTCCCTGATGCGCTTTGGGGGGGTCCCCTCAGTGTGTTCGGGATGTCCCCAGTTGTCGGGGTCCGTGA
>NW_008808056.1:0-208 GCF_000699105.1 Pygoscelis adeliae | reverse complement strand
TGGGGGGGGGAATGCCCACCTGTGTGTTACTGTGGGTGTGCACACGCAGCTGTGTGTGCCTGACATTGTGTATCAGTGTCCCAACATGCAAGCGGGGGGGTGTGCATCTCCCCCACATCCCCCTCTCCGCTCACCCCAGGGACCTCTCCAGGGCAGGACGTGGGGACAGTGGGCTGCCAGCATGGGAACACCCTGGTGGGACGGTGCA
>NW_008808055.1:0-208 GCF_000699105.1 Pygoscelis adeliae | reverse complement strand
GCCAAGTGCCAGCGAGGTGCAGCCAGGGGACTCGGCCAGGATGCCGGGTGCCGGGGTGGGCACAGCAGTGCCCAGGTCCCCCCGGCCACACCGTGTGGCAGGGAGAGCTTTGCCGTCACCAGTGGAGATAAAGCACCGTATGGGGATGGGGAGGGAAGGCGTTTGGCAACAGCCCGTGGCCGGTTCAGGGAGGGGGCTGGCGGGGGGT
>NW_008808054.1:0-208 GCF_000699105.1 Pygoscelis adeliae | reverse complement strand
GATTCTAAGATTATTTCTTGAGGAACCGGTGACAACGATATAGGCATCTACAACTAAAACGTAGAAGTTAACAGACAGAAAAAATACTATCCTTAGTAGAAACCTACTGTTTGCAAAACTTCTACATTAGAAGTTAAATAGGATCACTTTCAGTTATATGCGCTATCCCTATTTTACACGTCCTGGTTTCGGCTGGTACAGAGTTAAT
>NW_008808053.1:0-208 GCF_000699105.1 Pygoscelis adeliae | reverse complement strand
AAGCAGCCCGCTATTAGCTTGGCTCAACTCTGCCACAAAACGACAGGGTGAGAGATGAAAGGAGGCATCTAAAAGCAGACCAGGTGGCTAGCTGGACATGCCAGTATACGCTGACAGAAAGGAAAATCATACCCCCATTTTCCGGGCTGAGATCCTTCCTGACAAGGCAGGCTGGTAAAAGCTTGGTTGTGAACCCAAAAGGAAAGCC
>NW_008808052.1:0-208 GCF_000699105.1 Pygoscelis adeliae | reverse complement strand
GGCTGCTCCAGCCAAGCAGCCCCGACCCCGAGCCAAGAAACCCGTCCCTGACCCCAGGCTTTGGCTCCAGGCTCACGGTACTCACGGGCATCCCAGGCGATCCTCCGGGTCCAGGAGCTCCCAAGCTGCCCTGGAGCCAGAGACAGGAGAGTCTGAGCCCAGCAAGGGAGAAACCACAGCCCTCAGCACCCCCAGCACCCTTCTCCCC
>NW_008808051.1:0-208 GCF_000699105.1 Pygoscelis adeliae | reverse complement strand
CTCATCAGCTTTAATGAGCTGTTCCAGAGGCCAGTTTTTATGGCACAGGGGAGAAAAAATGCTGCTAAACGACAGCAAGGTGCCCATTTTCCCAGCTCCAGCCTCTGCATTTCGTGAGGCTCGGGGCTGCGGGTGGGCAGACGTCAGCTCGCTCCCCTGCGAGTGGGGGGGGAGACTCTGTCCGCGAGCAAACAGCAGCTTTCTGGGT
>NW_008808050.1:0-208 GCF_000699105.1 Pygoscelis adeliae | reverse complement strand
CAGCCGCAGCCGGGGAGGCCGTGGTGCCAGCTGGCAGCACCAGGATGCCAGCAGCCCGCTGCGCCCGTTTGTGCCAGTGCGGTTAGGGGAAAGGGGTTGGGAAAGGTCTGGTTTGGGCTGCCCCGAGACACCCCGGAGCCCTGGGGGTGTCCCCAAAGAAGCGGGGGAAGGTGCTGTAGGTCCCGCCGCCTCCGGCCGGGCAGTCCTG
>NW_008808049.1:0-208 GCF_000699105.1 Pygoscelis adeliae | reverse complement strand
TGGCCTGGAGCAGTTCTGGAGAGCTCAGGCTTGGGAGAGCATCAGCTGGATTCCTTTCAGATGAAGCCAAATCAAACGTGCTCCAGGAATGCACCTCACGCTCCCCAAGCGCTGATGGGCGTTCAGACCAGACCAGAGCTCTTCTGGAGTGAAAAACCCCTTGTAAATGTATAGTACATACATTGGGTCCTCGGCTGTACGGGTCCGC
>NW_008808048.1:0-208 GCF_000699105.1 Pygoscelis adeliae | reverse complement strand
CCAGGCAGCGGGACGGGGGCAAGAAAGAGCCGAGAGGCAGAGCTGGCCCTTGGCATGGGTCCGGGGAGGGGCCAGGAGCTCAGCCCCCCTCCAGGCTGCCCCCCACCCCGGGTGGGGAGAGCAGGGCCGGGGGGCTCCTCCACCACCTCCCTTCCCCGGCGTTGCCAGAGCAGCGGCTGGGAAATTGTGCTGACACCAGCAAAACGGG
>NW_008808047.1:0-208 GCF_000699105.1 Pygoscelis adeliae | reverse complement strand
TTTTTTTTTTGCCATTATTTGCGTCCGGCCCATCGCTTCCTCCCCGGTATCTTGCTAAGTCACCCGAAGAAATGAAGCGGCCTAAAGGGGGGGAAGGACGCGAAGGCCGGAGCCCACCGCAGGGGCTCCTCTCCCCCTCACCCCACCCCGCTCCCTTGTCTGGCCCACTCCTCCCCCGCGCCCTGTTTTCCTGCTAAGTCACCGGCAG
>NW_008808046.1:0-208 GCF_000699105.1 Pygoscelis adeliae | reverse complement strand
TGCTGCCTCAGCAGTGCTTGGTGCTTGCCGCGAGGCTTCTCCAGCCGCCGCTCGGGTGGTGGATCTCGATGCACGCCTGAAGGAGCAGGTCGAGGTTTCACAGCCATTCGCCCCCGCAGCAAACCCCGTTTAATTAGGCCCCGCGCAGGCTGGTGCTGCAGCACCCGCGGCAGATCAGCCCTGAGCCTGGTGACAGCGGGACTTCGCC
>NW_008808045.1:0-208 GCF_000699105.1 Pygoscelis adeliae | reverse complement strand
GAGCCCCCCTGCTCTCCCTGACGGAGGAGAGCTTCCAGGCCTGCCACCTCACCCTGACGCTGGACGACTATCTCTTCATCGCCTTCGTCGGCTTCGTCGTCTCCATCGCCTCGGTGGCCACCAACTTCCTGCTGGGCATCACCGCCAACTGCTGCCACCGCTGGAGCAAGGCCAGCGGGGACGAGGACGTTTAGGTACCGCCGCCATC
>NW_008808044.1:0-208 GCF_000699105.1 Pygoscelis adeliae | reverse complement strand
CCCCTCCTGGGGATGCACCCAGGGATGCCCCAGCCTGCAAGCTGGGCGCTCAGCCCCATACCCCCAAACAAGGGCGAGGCCCCAGCTTGTGCTGGTCCCATCTGGCCCCAAGGACCCCCTCCCCGCAGGAGCACACCTTGGAGAAGCACAGGGACACAGAGTCACAGTGCTGGGTGATCCGAGCCGGCTCCACATCCTGGGCCACCGC
>NW_008808043.1:0-208 GCF_000699105.1 Pygoscelis adeliae | reverse complement strand
GCCTGCTCCTGGCTCCCGAGCACCTTCCGCTTTCCTGTGCTCCCTCCTGCAAAGGCACTGAGCCTTGGACCCGGCCTGGCCAGCTCCCGACCTGCTCCCGACACATCCCCAGAGCCGTGCCGTGGCCGGAGGGGGCACCGGTGGGGCCGTGGGTCAGGGAGGGTCTCTGGGGGTCTCCCACGTGGGTGGGCAGTGGGTCACATGCGTG
>NW_008808042.1:0-208 GCF_000699105.1 Pygoscelis adeliae | reverse complement strand
TCTCGCCTTGTGGGCGGCCAGCTCCCCGCTGCCCGGCTTTTCTCACTCCCTCCTGTTGGCAGGACCCTGGGCAAGGACCCTCCGGGCCCACCCGGCAGATCTGGGGGGGGGCCTCGGATCCCCCCCTGCGGGGTCAGGGCGCAGCTGCTGTGGCGGTGTTTGTGCTGGCCCAGCCAGGATGCCGCTGACAACGTGTGTCCTTCCTCTC
>NW_008808041.1:0-208 GCF_000699105.1 Pygoscelis adeliae | reverse complement strand
GGAGCCCGGGAGAACAATCTCGTAAGCAGAGGATTCCTAGATTTCGGCGAACCCCACGAAAGTCCCCATTACCCGTATCAAGCCACTGAAATACGGACTCACAACGTGCTATTTGCTATATCGTCAGCAAGAACTCGCCTCTTGAACGCGAGGGAGGAGACTGGTCCATTTACCCCCAGTTAGAGACCACGGGGCTTGGCGGAAGACG
>NW_008808040.1:0-208 GCF_000699105.1 Pygoscelis adeliae | reverse complement strand
TAAAGGTCTTTTCCAACATAAATGATTATATGATTCTATGACCTGGCCATTGGTTATATCCCTGAAACCACAGACTCTTCATTCCTGCAGACCTTTGCTTCTTTCTTCTGGTCTGGGATGATGCACATTCTTATGGTCTTGTCTACTTTGGGCTCAATGGGGACTGAAGAAAGAAAAGCCCCCAACCCTGTGCTGGTTTTGGCTGGGG
>NW_008808039.1:0-208 GCF_000699105.1 Pygoscelis adeliae | reverse complement strand
CATTCAGGAGCTCCCCTCTTCCCACACCCGGAGCTCAACCAGCCCCAATTAATTTTTTTCCCTGCCAATTCCCACACTGCCCAAAGCCAAGGCCTGATCCAGAGGGCAAGAGAGATGCGACCGGGCAGGATCCGGCCCCGCCGGGAGCCAGCATTGAAGGAGTCAAAGCTTTTTCCAGTCGAAAAAGCGCAATATTGTCCAACAGTGT
>NW_008808038.1:0-208 GCF_000699105.1 Pygoscelis adeliae | reverse complement strand
CTGGGGACACCATGGGGACACCATGGCCATCACAGCCAGCCCCGTGGCCACGACACAGCAGCCCTGGGGACGTCCCGGGGGACACCATGGCCCTGGGGCCACCATGGCCACCACGGCCAGCCCCATGGCCGTGACACCATGGCCACGGGGCTGGCTCTGGGGACATCATGGTCCTGGGGACACCACAGCCAGCCCCGTGGCCATGACA
>NW_008808037.1:0-207 GCF_000699105.1 Pygoscelis adeliae | reverse complement strand
GCAGAGAAACCTCTGGGTTCACGGGCGAAGTTAAACCCGGGTGGCGTGTCCCCCAGGACCTGCAGCTCACCCGGGCGTCCGAGAGGTCCTCCCGAGGTCTGCGTGAATACTTTTATTTTATTATTTTATTTCAAATCGACTCAAGGCAAGAGCTAAACATCCCCAGCAGCCCGGCTGCGGACGGAGGAGGAGGAGGAGGAGGAGGAG
>NW_008808036.1:0-208 GCF_000699105.1 Pygoscelis adeliae | reverse complement strand
GAGCCCTCCTGGGGGGAACCGTCCCCATAAGGGGTGTCCCAGCTGCAGCCAGGCTGAGCCACCGTCTGCCCCGGCCGCAGCGGGGAGGCAGCAGTGGGCAGGGGAGACGGCTCTTTGCCAACAGCCCCGGCTTCCTGCCAGGCTGCGAGGAACTGCTTGGGCAAGAGGCTTCCCAGATGCAGAGGGGATGGGCTGTCCCTGCCCAGCA
>NW_008808035.1:0-208 GCF_000699105.1 Pygoscelis adeliae | reverse complement strand
CTCCTCCAAGCGTGAAGGAACCTTTTTAATTCCCTGACGGGCCCCTTTTCCTGGCTATACGTACATCCCTCATTTCGTGCTTGCCATTCACCGCGCCGGGAGTGCTTGGGAGCCCCGGGAATACCGCCTTTTGCACGTAACACGCCGCTAGCAGTCCTTACGAAATCACAACGGCCAGCTAGCACGCCACGGCTTTCGCACGACTCCG
>NW_008808034.1:0-208 GCF_000699105.1 Pygoscelis adeliae | reverse complement strand
GGCGAGCGGCCCTACGCCTGCCCCGAGTGCGGCAAGGCCTTCAAGCGTTCCTCCCTCCTCCAGATCCACCAGCGGGTTCACACGGGGCTGCGGGCCTTCGAGTGCGCCCAGTGCGGCCTCACCTTCAAGTGGGCATCCCACTACCAGTACCACCTCCGGCAGCACACCGGTGAGCGGCCCTACCGCTGTCCCGCTTGCCCCAAGGCCT
>NW_008808033.1:0-208 GCF_000699105.1 Pygoscelis adeliae | reverse complement strand
CCGGGACCCCCCCAGGCAGGGCTGCCTGCACAGCCCCAGGAAAGAGCTGCCAACCAACTCATTTCCTTCCAAAGAGCCTCAATTTTACACTTGAAGTGAAAGGATTGAAACATTTATGATTGAGCCCAGGCTAAAAGTTCCTGGGAATTGCCTGTGCAACCATATGGATTTGTTCCCTGGCTTAAAAAACACAAACACAAAACCCCAA
>NW_008808032.1:0-208 GCF_000699105.1 Pygoscelis adeliae | reverse complement strand
TTTTTTTTTTTGCATGGCAGCACATTTTCCGGGAGCTGGCGAAACCGGCTCGACACCTTTTTCCTGAGTCACAGCGGCGCTGGGTGCTGGGGGAGAACAGGGTGACAGATCCCTCCCGCACCCAGCCTCAGCCGCTGTAAACCCGCAGGCGGGGACCCCCCGGCGCTTGCGGTGGCACCCCCAGCCCAGCTGGTGAAGGAGTTTTGCA
>NW_008808031.1:0-208 GCF_000699105.1 Pygoscelis adeliae | reverse complement strand
CCATTTGCATGGAGCCGTGCACAACGTGGTGTTTTAGAGGGGGGGGAAACTGAGGCACAGAGCGGTGACGGCAGCTTTACTCACTGGAGGACAGAGTCACTGGAGCCCCGGCGCTGGCTCTAACCCTGGGGAGAGGCAGCCCAGGCTGGGCTTTTTTAGCGTCCTTGGGAAGCGCTGAGCATTGCCTGTGGTCTGCTGCCTGCACCCC
>NW_008808030.1:0-208 GCF_000699105.1 Pygoscelis adeliae | reverse complement strand
TCCTGTCCAGGGCTGGGGGGGTAGCAGGCAGCGTCAGGCCTCACTGCAGTGGCTATTTTTGAACAGAACAAGCTAATTAGCATCATTAATTGCTCCGTCACCTGCCCCAGCAGCCTGCATGCTCACCAGGTGCTGGTAGAGCTGAGGACTGGGGGGAAACTGAGGCATGGGAGGGGCTGGGGGGGGGCACAGGCTCATGGGGACCCTG
>NW_008808029.1:0-208 GCF_000699105.1 Pygoscelis adeliae | reverse complement strand
AAGCTCTGCTGGTGGTGCTTCTGCCACCCATGCCTTGCTTTTACCCTTCTGGCTTGAGGACTGGGGGACCAGGGGTGTCCCAGGGCAGGCGGGGGCTCACTCCCGGCAAGGCTGGTGTTGCTGACCCCCATGTCACTCCCCTTCCTTCCCTGTAGGGCAAGGAGGAGTTCGAGAAGACCCAGAAGGAGCTGCTGGAGAAAGGCAACAT
>NW_008808028.1:0-208 GCF_000699105.1 Pygoscelis adeliae | reverse complement strand
GGTTAGTTTTTCTCTTGAACTTTAACACTGGCCAACAAAAGAACCTAATAACATTTTCCTACAAAACACTACACAGTTGGACCTTTCTAGTTGGGGGGGGGGAAGAAACCTGCTTGTGAGTTTATAACTTTGAATTTCAAAATTTCAAGGCATTGTAGCAAAGAGCTATAATTACAGTATGTGGTTTAACCCCAGTGGGCAACTAAGC
>NW_008808027.1:0-208 GCF_000699105.1 Pygoscelis adeliae | reverse complement strand
AGGAGGAATCGCTCGCGGTACCCCTTACCGAGACGCTCCTCGGGGCTGAACCCGCAGCCCTTTTGGGGGAAAAGCATCAAGAAAACATTAAAAAACGGAGGAGGCAGCAGACAGGCCTTCTCAATAATTTATCACAAGCTGTATATACAGGGACAAGCTCCGGCGGAGGGTCGGGGAAGGGAACCTTGCTCCTCGCTCCCGGCGGGGC
>NW_008808026.1:0-208 GCF_000699105.1 Pygoscelis adeliae | reverse complement strand
CAGCCTGGCAGCACCCAGGCTGTTTTTTTTTCTGGGCTGCCAGTTGCTCCCTCCTGCCTGACATCTGCCTCTCTCCTAGGTCAGGTAATCAAGGCATGGGACATCGGGGTGGCTACCATGAAGAAGGGAGAGATCTGCTACTTGCTCTGCAAACCCGAGTACGCATACGGCTCTGCTGGCAGTGCCCCCAAAATCCCCTCCAACGCCA
>NW_008808025.1:0-208 GCF_000699105.1 Pygoscelis adeliae | reverse complement strand
GGAGATCATCAAGCAGGAGGAGAACGTCGACCCCGACTACTGGGAGAAGCTGCTGCGACACCACTACGAGCAGCAGCAGGAGGACCTGGCGCGCAACCTGGGCAAGGGGAAGCGGGTGCGCAAGCAGGTCAACTACAACGATGCCGCCCAGGAGGACCAAGGTGGGCACTGGGAGGCACTGGGAAGGCACTGGGAGGCACTGGGAGGA
>NW_008808024.1:0-207 GCF_000699105.1 Pygoscelis adeliae | reverse complement strand
CCTAAATGATTCTATGATTCTATGACCATACTGGATCAAACCAAAGGCCCTTTCTGCCCACATCCTATTTCTGAGCACAACTAGCCACAGATGCTGAAGAAAGACTAGAGCAGGGCACACACAGAGCCCGTCTTCCCACAGTCTCTCTTCACAGCTTTTAGTTATCAAAGACTCAAGGACTTCCTGAACCAGAATTTTCATCTGAGC
>NW_008808023.1:0-208 GCF_000699105.1 Pygoscelis adeliae | reverse complement strand
CACACTATCCAGCGCCAGCGAGAACATCAAAGGAAAAGGATGAACAACTGACCCATAAAATAAATACAAGGCTTACAGTTTCTGATAAAGATTAAATATTGTAGGAGTCATGACTAGATAAAAGCTAGTGGAAGGAAAAGCCTCAGACCTCGATAGAGCATTAAAAAAAGAAACCAAACCAGCATATATATATATATACACACACACA
>NW_008808022.1:0-207 GCF_000699105.1 Pygoscelis adeliae | reverse complement strand
GGAGCCTGTTCCCAAGTGGGCAGCTGCTTGTGTGGGGTAGGATGTCCTCCGTCTTCTGCCTGCAGGGCCCTGCAGCCCTCAGGGGCATCTCCCGGGCTACCTACGCCATCCTGCCCAATACCCAGAGCAGGGCCCTGGTCTCTGTCCTGGCCACCCTGACCAGCCTCGCAGGAGGGGAAATTTGGGTGGGATGTGTCAGGGATATAT
>NW_008808021.1:0-207 GCF_000699105.1 Pygoscelis adeliae | reverse complement strand
TGAAGGACTTGTTCCTCTTGGTAAAGGCTGGGGCTGGTGGAAGTCACGCTGTACCTGCCAAATGCTGTTACCCCAATGCTTGCCTCTGGCTCGGAGGCCCCTGCCCATGGCCGTGCCCCGCAGCAGGCTGGTGCCACCCACGGTGTGGCGCGGAGGGCAGGGAAAGGCACGAGGAGGCGGGGGAGAAAGCAGCACCCAGAGCCTGTG
>NW_008808020.1:0-208 GCF_000699105.1 Pygoscelis adeliae | reverse complement strand
AGGGGACGGGAGACTCGCAGGCAGGGATGCTGGGATCCTCCGCTACTTCCAGTAAAGGAAACCACTGCGCGTCCCCTCTGCCGGTGCAACTGAAGGGAAAAACCACAGAGAAATTAGATTGCTCTGTTCTCCTGCCGCTTTAGACAGAGGTGACACAGATGCCCTTTACTGCAGCTGTTTTTCAGCCAAACTTTAAATGGTTCAAGAG
>NW_008808019.1:0-208 GCF_000699105.1 Pygoscelis adeliae | reverse complement strand
AAAACGCCTTTTCCCCACCCGTTTCAGCCCCCCCCCCTTTTTGGGGTGAAAAACCACCATTTTGGCACCTAGAAACACTCGGGCTTTTGTCACTTGCCCTCCAAAATGGGGGCGGGAGGGTTCCCAAGGCCGCCACCGCTTGCCAATTCCAGGGTTTTCACCCCAAAACCGAGGCACCAGGGCCGTCCATCTCTGCTCGTCACCCCCG
>NW_008808018.1:0-208 GCF_000699105.1 Pygoscelis adeliae | reverse complement strand
ACAAGGCGAGCGTGGCATCAGCCCAGGGGGCATGTCTCTGTGCCGGTGCAGACCTGGGACCTCCACCAGCCCTGGCCCCTGCCCTGAGAATAGGAAACGCCGGAGCCAGACTCACTGTCACACAGCAAAGAGGTCAGCCTGCAAGGGCTAACCACAGGGCGAGGAGGAGGAGGAGGATGAGGAAGGCTCAGGAGAGATGGGGAAGGAT
>NW_008808017.1:0-208 GCF_000699105.1 Pygoscelis adeliae | reverse complement strand
CCCGCGGGCCGCCCCCCCCCCCCCCCCCCAGCTGCCGGCAGCAGGGCTGGCAGCATGTTTTGCTGCCTCTCAAGGCTTTTCCCCTCTTTTGGGGGGCAATTGGGTCCTACTTCAGATGCTGAGGTGCTCCCGGAGGTCCCCAAACGGCCAGTGGGTGCTGGGCTCCAGCTGCATCCGCAGGGGCAGAGGGAAACGCTCTGGGGATAGG
>NW_008808016.1:0-208 GCF_000699105.1 Pygoscelis adeliae | reverse complement strand
AGCCGTGTCCCGACAGCCCGGTTGCAGAGCTGGGGTGGCTTCGGTGCCACCCTGGGGCAGCAGCACCCTACGGGTGGGACAACACCCCAGGTGACCCTGGCTGGAGCCCCAGGGGTGCTCCCTGTCCCTGTCCCCAACCCCTGCACGGGGAGGGGGTGCAGCGCAGCCCCTCGAACCGGCTCCATCCACCTGGGGACGGGCAACTGAG
>NW_008808015.1:0-208 GCF_000699105.1 Pygoscelis adeliae | reverse complement strand
GGGTAGTGGAGTGGTTTTACCGGGTCCTTTGTTTCCCTCTTCCCCGGGAGCAGGGCGGGGGGTTTGTGGCAAAATGTGGTGAGCCTGGGACATCCATCGACCCCCCAGCGACTGTTCACTTTCGCTACAGCGTCGGGGAGTCATGCAGGCCATCCAGAATTGTAGGGGCTAAGGACGCGTTTCAGCAATCCGTTTGTTCTTTCCACTA
>NW_008808014.1:0-208 GCF_000699105.1 Pygoscelis adeliae | reverse complement strand
CTGGAAACCTCTGTGTCGCCGCCAACGGTGAGTGACTCTCTCTCTACCTACTTTTCTTGCTCGTCTGACAGCCGTGCGCGGGGACGGAGGTTGGCTGGGGGTGCGGATGTGCCCTTTGGGTTGGTTTTGGAATTCTGTTTAAAAAATAATAATAATAATACTGGGGAGGGGGATGAAAGGGGGGGGGAGAAAAAAAATCACTTCCTAA
>NW_008808013.1:0-207 GCF_000699105.1 Pygoscelis adeliae | reverse complement strand
GTGCACGTGGTGACACCAGTGTGCACAGTGACACCGGTGCACGTGGTGACGCCGGTGTGCACGGTGACGCCGATGTGCATGGTGACACTGGTGCACGTGGTGACACCAGTGTGCGGGGTGACTGGTGCGTGTGGTGACACTGGTGCACATGGTGACGCCGGCATGCACGGTGACGCCAGTGCACGTGGTGACACCAGTGTGCACAGT
>NW_008808012.1:0-208 GCF_000699105.1 Pygoscelis adeliae | reverse complement strand
GGAGTTACTGCGTATGAACCCGATGACAGAGAACTGAACTCCAGCTCTCCCCTCAGCCAATAAATCTCGCAGTGGTCTAATTTTCCTAGGAATGATGCCTCAGGGAAGGCCTGTGTGGTCCAGGAAAAGCAAAGCAAAGCATGCTTAAAGCCCCCTAATTCTGCTTATCAGCTCCCGCCTCCGCCGCCCTCCTCCCCCTCAGCGAGAC
>NW_008808011.1:0-208 GCF_000699105.1 Pygoscelis adeliae | reverse complement strand
AAGCTTAATCCGAGGATTAAGGACATCCCTTCGACCACCAAGCCCTGCCATGGGGACGTAGGAGGTACAAGGACCGGGGGGGGGTGCCAGCTCCTGGCTGTCACGGGAGCTTTGCCTAGTCACGGCCACCCCAGGACTCAGCACCCATTTTGGGGGGCAGCTCAGGGACATCCCGAGTGGGGATGGGGGATGCAGGCACAAACCCGCA
>NW_008808010.1:0-208 GCF_000699105.1 Pygoscelis adeliae | reverse complement strand
CGGGCAGGGGCATCCCCGCGCCCCTTCCCCTCCAAACCCGCTCCCCTTCCAGGAGGTGACTTCAGTGCTCAGTTCTGTGTTTGGGAGAGCAGCGTGACATTAGGTAGTGCCGCCAGGTAGGCTATGGGAAGCCCTTTTTCCTAGGAAAAACCGCGCAGAATTTCTTTTTTTATTTTTTTTTTTTTGCTTTTAGGGAATATATTTATCC
>NW_008808009.1:0-208 GCF_000699105.1 Pygoscelis adeliae | reverse complement strand
TGAAACCAAAACCCAACCCCAAACCCACACGTACCAGATCCTGACTGCACCCACGACAGCCTGAAGGGAGTGGGTACGCCCTCTCGTGTCCCCTCTTTGCTTCTTACCAGAGCCGGCCCTGCTTCGCCTGGTTTACGACCTTTCTACGAAGCACGTTTCCAGCACACAGTCCAAAACACTCTCAACCCCCACGTATTTGCATGCAACG
>NW_008808008.1:0-208 GCF_000699105.1 Pygoscelis adeliae | reverse complement strand
GTGGACGCAGGAAGAGACAGACGCAGCAACCACGTTAAGAGAAGACTGTACCTCACTAGCAATGTCTCTGGAAGCCTTGGCGTGTTTGATGGGAATGGCATCAGCTCTTATGTCATAGCTTTTCGCCTTGGCCTCGTCCCAGGCCTTCTGATAATGTTTCTGCAAAGAAAATTAACCACCCTTGTTACATGCGGTCAAGACTCTCTGA
>NW_008808007.1:0-208 GCF_000699105.1 Pygoscelis adeliae | reverse complement strand
GCCACCCGGCCGTGCCAGCCGGTAGCTCCGTCGCCTTCCCCTTGGCTGGGCTCTGTCTAGCAAAGAGCCACGTGTCTTAGTCACCTTCTGGCAGAGCAGAGCCCTTTCTCCTGTGCTCTGTGGCTGCAGAGGCTGCTTGGCCAGCAGCCCTGGTGGCACTGTGGGATGCGGGTGGCAGCTCTGGCCGTCCCCCTCCAACCTGCAGGTA
>NW_008808006.1:0-208 GCF_000699105.1 Pygoscelis adeliae | reverse complement strand
TCCCTGCCGAAACCAGGACACTGTGTTAAGACCCCAAAATATAAATGCATGCTGAATGCCTATGCCATCTAGTATTATGCTTCTCTGAATCAGTGCTTAGCGACCCAGCTTCTGCTCTCATCACACTATAATGAGCATTGAAGTTTTATATTTCTCAGCTATGGATTACAACCCACAGGTGGATAATAAGAGACAATCCAGAAGGTTG
>NW_008808005.1:0-208 GCF_000699105.1 Pygoscelis adeliae | reverse complement strand
TCCCGCTTGCATTTTCCCCATTTGAAGTAACGCAACCGGCAACACAAGCGGAGCTCACTGCCCCACGGGCGAGGCGGAGAGCCCGAAACGCTGCCGCCTCGGCCAGGCGCCGTAGGCAAACTGCCCGCCGAGTCCCCCCGCATCCCTCTGTGCAACTTTCTGCGCCTCACATTTATTTTTCCAGATAGGATGATATTTTAGGATCCTC
>NW_008808004.1:0-208 GCF_000699105.1 Pygoscelis adeliae | reverse complement strand
AGTAAAAAATTTTTGAGCAAACGCGCCCCTGATTTGTATTTATTTGTTTACTTATTATTTATGTATTTATTTATATGTATTATTATTATGTGTCTATTTATAAATCATAATATACATCATAAATCATAATATCATAAATCTATTTATAAATCATACATATGTTCTCCTGTACTAATGTATTGCAGCACAAAGGAACTCCAGCCAGTAA
>NW_008808003.1:0-208 GCF_000699105.1 Pygoscelis adeliae | reverse complement strand
TAACATGTTGCCTTAATGTTTTGCTGCAATTAGCATGCCCTGCACCTAGTTAACTAACTAGAGCCCGGGTACATAGAGTGTTTTGGCACCCTGTGTCCCAACTGGAGGTGTCTGTGGGTGTGGGTGGCCACCCAAGGATGATGTCCCTGCCACCCAAGCAGACAACTGGTGGTCCCGGTGCTGTCCCTGGGTTGGGGTGTCCAGGAGC
>NW_008808002.1:0-208 GCF_000699105.1 Pygoscelis adeliae | reverse complement strand
TAAATCGGGCCCGGGACGGCTCACTTCGGATCCCGACTGCGGCGTCGAAACCGCGTGCGCGGGGCCTCTAGTGCAAGACCTTATTTCCTTCTCTTTTAGCCGAGCGCAGGCCTAATGGCTTTTTTTGCCCTTCTGCCCCCCCATTGCCTTTTCGCATTGTGCCCTGAACTGGCCCATTCCAGACAGAATTTCGTTACACCGGCGGAGG
>NW_008808001.1:0-208 GCF_000699105.1 Pygoscelis adeliae | reverse complement strand
ACTGGGAGGGACTGGGATGGGACTGGGGGAGACTGGGAGGGGACTGGGGGGGACTGGGAGAGACTGGGAGGGACTGGGATGGGACTGGGGCTGCTGGGATGGGATTGGGGGTAACTGGGATGGGACTGGGCGTACTGGGATGGGAGTGGAAGGGATTGGGATGGGACTGGGAGGGTTGGGGGGGTAACTGGGAGGGACTGGGATGGGA
>NW_008808000.1:0-207 GCF_000699105.1 Pygoscelis adeliae | reverse complement strand
CTAAGATCAAGTGTAGTATCTGTTCTTATCAGTTTAATATCTGATACGTCCTCGATGAGAGGACTTTATATTAAACGGATTTTTGGGGCCGGGAGTTGGACCCGGAGCTTGCTCCCTCCGCTCCGCGCATCGTCCCGGTATTGCAGTGCCTCCGGGAACGGTGCACCCCCCGCCGGGGGACCCTTCACCGGTCAAAGACAGAGCGAA
>NW_008807999.1:0-208 GCF_000699105.1 Pygoscelis adeliae | reverse complement strand
AGCCGAGCTGGGCTGAGCCGAACTGAACTAGGCTGAGCCGAGCCGAGTTGGACTGAGCTGAGCCCGGCTGGGTTGAGCCGAATTGAGCTGGGCTGAGCTGAGCCGAGCCGAGCCGAGCTGAGCTGGGCCAGGCTGAGCTGAGCTGGGCTGAGCCGAGCTGAGCTGAGCTGAACTGAGCCGAGCTGGGCCGGGCTGAGCTGAACTGAGC
>NW_008807998.1:0-208 GCF_000699105.1 Pygoscelis adeliae | reverse complement strand
GGAACGCGGCCCCGGGGTCCCCCGCTCACGCAGCAGCTTCTGACCTGCCCTGAGCCACAGCCCTACGCGCGCCGGGTTTAGTTTCTTTTAAAATGCTTCTTCGCAAAGCCCAGGAATCGTTTAGTGGGAAGCCGCGGGCTGGCGGAGCCGGTCCCTCACCGAGAATCGGCTCAGCTCGGTGCTTTCCAAAATGTTACTTCCCCTAAAA
>NW_008807997.1:0-207 GCF_000699105.1 Pygoscelis adeliae | reverse complement strand
AGGAGGAGCTGACGGCACAGAGCAGGAGCGGGGCTTTGCTGAGCAGCTCTGGGAGCGCAGGGCGTAAGGATGAGTGGCTGCGCTGGATGGAGGAGAGGCAGGTTGCTGGGCATTAGGTGGCAGGGGAGGGCTGGCAGCCCTGCACGGGGTGACACAGCGATGCAGACGAAGCCGCAAGGTGGATTTAGGAGAGCCCAGGTGGGGTTT
>NW_008807996.1:0-208 GCF_000699105.1 Pygoscelis adeliae | reverse complement strand
ATCCCCACCCAGCCTCCCTTGGGACCAAATAAAAGCCCAAGCTTTGCCATCGCTTTCCTGCCACCTCCCTCCTGCTTCTTTCCACCCTTCCCGCCTCCTTCCCCAATCCCCACCTCCTCCATGGCCACCATCCCATGCCCGTTTGGGGGGTGACAGCAGGGGAGGTGCAGCCACCAAGGGACAGGACATTTGGGGAGCATTTGCCCTG
>NW_008807995.1:0-208 GCF_000699105.1 Pygoscelis adeliae | reverse complement strand
TGCCACATGCATGTGCACGTGGTGCTGTGCCGTGCTGGTGCCACCCGGAGTGTGCATGCGCGTGTGCAAGGCATGGGCATCCATGTGCGCGTGTGCATGTCCCGGCAGCCTGTGCCCAGTGCCAAGGTGCTCCATGCCCTGCAGTGTGGGGTGCCACCTCCCGGTCCTGCCCTCCCCGGGGGGTGCCCACGGGCTGCCCCCTGGCAAT
>NW_008807994.1:0-208 GCF_000699105.1 Pygoscelis adeliae | reverse complement strand
CAGCCTGGCCATGCCATGGGCACAGGGGTGGGCAGTGCCGCTGAGGCTGCGGTATCCGGAGAGCTCCAGGCAGATCCCTGCACATCCCAGACCTGAGCCGGCCACTGGCATCAGAGCGGAGAGGGGGTTTGGGCACTGCCACCCATAACACTGTGGCAGCTTGAACCCCCAATTCCTGGCAGGACTGGGGGGCCAGGGGCAGGAACCC
>NW_008807993.1:0-207 GCF_000699105.1 Pygoscelis adeliae | reverse complement strand
AGTCTGGGTCCCTACCCCCAGCCCCATGCCGGCCCGGCGAACACCCAGCACCAGAGCACCGGCCAGGTCTGTGCCCCTGGCTCTCGCCCTGGTGCTTCATTTCCACTCCTGGTGGGGTTGTCTCCCCAGTGCCACCACCTCTGAGCACAAACACCCCTTCACGCCCCAGCTTGTGGTGTCGGGGCCAGCTGGCACAGCGTGTAGCCT
>NW_008807992.1:0-208 GCF_000699105.1 Pygoscelis adeliae | reverse complement strand
AAAGTTGTTGGTGCTGGGGAAAGTACGTGCGCATCCCACCCGTCCCTCCGCCACCTCCAAGCTCTCCCCAGGGCTCCAGAGCTGAAACCACCCCGGGGGACCGAAGGCTTCATGCCCTGCTCCGGCAGAGGGGGATGAGGAGGAGGATGCTGGGGTGGGAGACAGGGGATGCTCTCCCACCCCAGCACCTTCCCAGCCAACACCCCTC
>NW_008807991.1:0-208 GCF_000699105.1 Pygoscelis adeliae | reverse complement strand
CTGCACAATTCGCCCCGTCATCACGCTTTTGCAACGGTGACATCATTATCCCAAGTGCCACGGCGGCAATCAACACAGTCATCGTTAATGAGGCCCGTAATTATGGGCTCCACCAACTCCTCCGCCTCCCCCTCCTTGTCTTGAGGCGATTGACCTCCCAGCACCTCACGCTGCCCTTGGATGCCTCCCTCCGGCTGGGGCTGTGGGT
>NW_008807990.1:0-207 GCF_000699105.1 Pygoscelis adeliae | reverse complement strand
CCCCCGGGAGGCAGGACGGGCAGCAGCAGCGCGGTCCCCTGGGACCCCCGTCTCCGTCCTCCCCAGCGACAGCTCTGGGGCCGGAGCCGTTACCCTCGGGGAGCTTTTTTGGGGGACAACCCGGGGCGTTGTAAGACTTTTTCACCCTTCTCCTTCACACCCCCGGGTTGCACCAGTCCCCTTTCGACCCGCACCCCGTCTCGCCCC
>NW_008807989.1:0-208 GCF_000699105.1 Pygoscelis adeliae | reverse complement strand
GAGCCATTTGCCTGCACAACAGCAGGTTGAACCAGGGATGCCGGGCTTTAGGGGTGGACTTCATGGGTTTGGGAGGGCTATTTGATAAAAGTAATGGTTTTAGTGTAAGAAATGCTCCTCCCCACCGTGTCTGCGGTGCCCGCGGGACTGCTAGCCCCGGCAGCAAGGGTTAAACCTGCCCAGGGGATGCCCGCAGCCCCTGGCCGAG
>NW_008807988.1:0-207 GCF_000699105.1 Pygoscelis adeliae | reverse complement strand
TCGAGTGAGGACGTGCCCCGAGGATGCTCTGCTCCCCGCACGGGGCTCTGGATGCAACCCGGGAGGACACGGTCCCTGCGGGTGCGTGAGCTCGGGGGTGCAGGGACGGGGAGCTGGGGGAGACAGACCCTTCACAGCCCCACGTCCTACCCTGCCGTCTGTGTCATGGTGTCCCGGGGGCTGTTCTGCTCCCTGGGGCTGGACCGG
>NW_008807987.1:0-208 GCF_000699105.1 Pygoscelis adeliae | reverse complement strand
TCCCTCCCTCCCTCCCTCCCTCCTTTCCCTTTCCTCCCCCTCCTCCCATGTCTCACAGGGTTTCACCCTGTCCGAGGACCCCGGACATGGGGGAACCCGTTGCTGCGGGGGGATTGCCAGGACAGACCCGAGGGGCTGACGCTGCTTTGGGGCCGGGGCAGGTCTCATGCCACAGCCCACGTCCACCTGGGACCCCACATTCACCAGG
>NW_008807986.1:0-207 GCF_000699105.1 Pygoscelis adeliae | reverse complement strand
TTTGGTTTGGTTTGGTTTGGTTTTTTGTTCTTGTGTTGAGCCACTAGTGTGACCATCCTGGAGAGGAGGCAAATGTGATCCTCTGTACCAGGGCAAGATGGAATCTTGTGTGCAGTTCTGGTCACCCATGTTTGACAGATAAATTCAAGTTGGAACATATGGATTGGACACAGAGGCAATTTGTTGTCCCTGAGTTTGACAGGGAGG
>NW_008807985.1:0-207 GCF_000699105.1 Pygoscelis adeliae | reverse complement strand
TGCTGAGCCCCTGCAGCCCCTGCAGCCCCTGCAGCCCCTTACTAACCCTGCACCCCTGGAGGTAAGACCCTACCAAACCCTCCCCAGGCACCGTGGCCGGCAGCTCCGGGGAAGGGGGGGCAGAGGTAGAGAAGGGTGCAGCAAGGTGGGTCCCCCTCACCAGGGATGCCCCGGGGGGGCCCCGAAAGCAGCGCTGTCTTCTACGGG
>NW_008807984.1:0-208 GCF_000699105.1 Pygoscelis adeliae | reverse complement strand
GGTGCCCTGGGGCCAGGCGGGGGCTGCTCGTGCCGCGTTGCCTCCTCCAAACCCCCGCCGGGCACGTGGAGCCGGCAGCAGCCCCCGCGGCCCCTCCAGTGCTGGCGGCGGGTGATAAGCGGCTGGCGAGTGGCACGTCTCTGAAATCAAATTACCTTTGATATCGCCAGGGCTATTTTCATCCCTCCTCGGTCACGTTGGTCCTCCA
>NW_008807983.1:0-207 GCF_000699105.1 Pygoscelis adeliae | reverse complement strand
GAGGCTCCCGGCCCAGGCGAGCATCAGCTGGGGGTCGCGTAACTTGGGCTGGGTCCGTTGCACACAGCAGGATTTCATACAAGTGTCTGATGAGAGAAGACCCCCTCCGAGGGACATCGTGAGCACCCTCCTGGTGGGCTCTGGTGTGTCAGTGCAGCACTCCACTCCAGGGAGCAGCCGGGGTTGGCTTCCAGCTGCTGCCGCCTG
>NW_008807982.1:0-207 GCF_000699105.1 Pygoscelis adeliae | reverse complement strand
CTTCCCGGTCCGGCTGCCACGGAATGAGGAAGGACGTACCGGAACAGGAGCCGGTGTCTGGGTTTGCATGTGGATTTATGTGTGATGGTGGCTTTGTGGCAGATGGAGTTGTGCTCTTTGAAGGAGGAGGCTCCGCTTGGGATATGCAGCAGGAAGGCAGTCAGGCGGACTGACTGCTCGGGGGGGGCTCGGCTCTCTGCAGCACCC
>NW_008807981.1:0-208 GCF_000699105.1 Pygoscelis adeliae | reverse complement strand
CAAAGTCAGATGCAAACTCCAAAGTTTCAGAGAGCATTAATGGCTCCCACTGAGGGCCGTTACTGACAAAGCCTTCCCAGTGGCTGGTTAGAGCAGAAAACTTGAGGCAGTGATGACAGGTAGGCAAAGGCAATGTAAAGGTGGCTATGATGCTGAGTGAACATGGATCATAGAACCATAGAATACCTCGAGTTGGAAGGGACCCATA
>NW_008807980.1:0-208 GCF_000699105.1 Pygoscelis adeliae | reverse complement strand
CCACTGCAGCCAGGGTCAGCCTGGTGCGGGGCTGTCGCATGGTTAGAGTGAAACTAGGCGGGCAGCACCTCGCTCTCGTCCCCTGCATGGGGGCTGCTGTGGTCCCAGCACCCTCAGCCTGGGGGTCAGGGAGAGAGCTGGGGGACAGAGCCTGATGTAAGACGGGGAGCCGGAGCAGCAAGCTCAGCTTTGCGGCATCCCTTTCTGC
>NW_008807979.1:0-207 GCF_000699105.1 Pygoscelis adeliae | reverse complement strand
CAGGCGGGCGCCAGCATCCCAGCCAGCAGTGGGGCGGCCGTGCGGGCCAAGTGGGTGATGGTGGCGGAGAAGGGGGGAGCGCAGCGGGTGGCCAACCCTCCGCGCCTGATGCAGGTCATCGCCATGTCCAAGCAGCAAAGCATGGTCTCCGTCACCCCCAAGCACTCGGAGACTTCCTCCTCCTCCACCAGCTCCGACTCCTCCCAG
>NW_008807978.1:0-207 GCF_000699105.1 Pygoscelis adeliae | reverse complement strand
GGAGGGAGGGAGGGAGGAAGGAAGGATGGATTTTTTTCTTTGGGGCCCTTGTATTGATGCAGACTGTTGACAAATTGAGTTCATTTTTCAATATGTACCCAATATGACTGCTTGCTCATCTCACTGAAGACACAAAATATTGTTTCAGTTCCTTCATTGGTTCCTTAAGCCTTACTGAAGACAGAATCACAGAATCACAGAATGGTT
>NW_008807977.1:0-207 GCF_000699105.1 Pygoscelis adeliae | reverse complement strand
CCGCCTCCTTTGAATTCCACAAACTGCTGTGAGTCCATCCAGAAATCACCCAGGAGGAACGTCCCCCCCCATCCCGAGAGCCACATGGCTCGGAGGGGCGATGGAAGAAGCCGAGCAAGAAATGATACGTAAATTAAAGCCGGGTGTCCGCCACGTCGGGGGGAGCCGAACAACCCCCCCCTTCCCTCCCCCCAGCAGCCCTTTATC
>NW_008807976.1:0-207 GCF_000699105.1 Pygoscelis adeliae | reverse complement strand
CGCCTCCGCCTGTTCCTGCCTGCCCACGGCGAGCGGGACCCGGGCTCACCAGGAATAGCCTTTCCTGGGAGGTCCCCAAGGATCCCCAAGGACGCCTTGGTGGCCCCATGTCCCCATTTCCAGCACCGCTGCTCTCCCCGGACCTGTGACACCCTTGCCGGGGGACCCGTTTCAGGGCCATGGGGTGCTTGCTTGGGGTCCCTGCCA
>NW_008807975.1:0-207 GCF_000699105.1 Pygoscelis adeliae | reverse complement strand
CGGGACCCCCGTCCCATCCCTGCGGGGCCGGCACCAGCTCCCCCAACCCTCTCCTTGCCGCCCCGGCAGAACCTCAACAACATCAACCGCATCCTGAAGAAAGTTTTCCTCGTCTTCCCCCACTTCTGCCTGGGCCGAGGCCTCATCGACATGGTGAAGAACCAGGCGATGGCTGACGCCTTCGAGAGGTTCGGTGAGTCCAGGGGC
>NW_008807974.1:0-207 GCF_000699105.1 Pygoscelis adeliae | reverse complement strand
CCTCGCCAATCTTCCGTTATTTTCCCACAGTCCCGCAGCCCCTGAGCTACCAGAGATCCCCATCTCAGCAGCCCTACTTCTTCCTGAAGTTTTATTTTTCTCACCTTGCATGGTGCCCCCCCAGCCTTTCTCACAGCTTAGCAATTTCCGGAGCAGCCTGAGCCCAGCTCACATGGCTGGATGGGCTCCGATCCAGCCCCGGGTACC
>NW_008807973.1:0-207 GCF_000699105.1 Pygoscelis adeliae | reverse complement strand
CCTTCCCGGGGGTGATCGACCTGTTTGGGGGCGCGGGCGGCCTCATCGAGTTTCGAGCGGGGCTGTTGGCCAGCCGGGGCTTCGCGGTGCTGGCGCTGGCCTTCTTCGCCTACGATGACCTGCCCCGCACCCTGGCCCAGCTCGACCTGGAGTATTTCGAGGAGGCGGCCGAGCTGCTCCTCCGGCACCCCAAGGTGAGCCCTTGCG
>NW_008807972.1:0-207 GCF_000699105.1 Pygoscelis adeliae | reverse complement strand
TGTGCAGCACGGGATGATCCTGTGCAATGCGGAATGGTCCTGTGCAATGCAGGATGCTCCTGTCCAACTCAGGCTGGTCCTGTGCAGTGTGGGATGCTCCTGTGCAATGCAGGACAATCCTGTGCAATGTAGAATGGTCCTGTGCAACGGAGGATCCTCCTGCGCAATGCAGGACGATCCTGTGCAGCACGGGATGATCCTGTGCAA
>NW_008807971.1:0-207 GCF_000699105.1 Pygoscelis adeliae | reverse complement strand
AAAAGCACTCGGCTCTGCTGCGGGCTCTCCCGCTCCCCGCCAGGAGCTCGTCCCTGTCCCGCAGGGTGCGGAGACCCCCAGCCCCTGCTCTGACCTCCAGCTGCTTTCAGCTGCTGAGGGGTTGGGGTTTCGGGCTTTCCTCCCATTGCCTTCCCCAGGCTCCGGCTCCACCCCGAGCAGCCGCCGGAGCAGCTGCCCCAGCTTCCC
>NW_008807970.1:0-207 GCF_000699105.1 Pygoscelis adeliae | reverse complement strand
TTTTTTTTTTAAACATGTAGTAAACACAAAAGCAATATAATCTATGATACAATGTACACTATACACAGTGGGGATGGCGGGCAGCACACGGGGAGGAAAGCGGGGGCTGAAGTCCCAAAATTCAAAAGGAAAACGCCACGTCACTTGGAAACGGAAAAGCGGGGAGAGAGAAATCATCAGAGAGAGAAAAAAAAAAACCCAACCCTC
>NW_008807969.1:0-207 GCF_000699105.1 Pygoscelis adeliae | reverse complement strand
AGCCACGGGCCCCGGCAGCTCCTGCTGTCTCCCGAGCGGCAGTTTTGGGGTAAAAGGGGAGGAGGACGGGGGACCCCACCTGCACCCCTGCTCAGCCGCTCCTGCAGGGGTGCTTTTTGCTGGTTTCGGGGTGGGCAGCAGCAGGGCCGGTCCCTGCTGCCCCATGGGCTGGCTGTGAGCACTGGCCGCCCAGCAGCCTCGTGGCTC
>NW_008807968.1:0-207 GCF_000699105.1 Pygoscelis adeliae | reverse complement strand
CGAGCGCTATTTGGCAGGGGCGGCTCAGGAGCCACAAGCCCCGGGGTGGGAAAGCCCACCCCAGAGAGGCTCCGATATGGCTGAGGGGGGCGAGTCCCCACGAAGCAGCAGAGCCAGTGACCGAGCCCGGGCGACGCAAAGCAACGGGGAATGCGAAAGCCAGCCTTCCCCAGAGCCAGGAATGAAGGAGCACTGCCGGCAGGACCC
>NW_008807967.1:0-207 GCF_000699105.1 Pygoscelis adeliae | reverse complement strand
TTTCACGTCCTCGCTCCTTCTCTTGCAGCCGTGTTACCTCCGGGACTGGGAGATGCAGGTGCATTTTAAAATCCACGGGCAAGGCAAGAAGAACCTGAACGGAGACGGCTTTGCTATCTGGTACACCAAAGATCGCATGCAGCCAGGTAAAGCGCCGGCGGTCGCTGCCGAGGTGGAGGCCGTGCCTCGAGGGGAAGGGGTCGAGGC
>NW_008807966.1:0-207 GCF_000699105.1 Pygoscelis adeliae | reverse complement strand
CCGGTCCAGTGCTGACACCTGCGGGCGAGGGACCGTCCCTACATGTCACCCTGCCCTACATGGCACTGTGTCCCTCCATGTCATTCCGCCCCTACATGTCACCACATCCCTATGTCACCATGACCCTACAGGTTGCCCCATCCTGACATGTCACGCTGTCCCTCTATGTCACTTTGCCCTTATGTGAGGCCTTGCCTAAATATCACC
>NW_008807965.1:0-207 GCF_000699105.1 Pygoscelis adeliae | reverse complement strand
TGGCCACCCACCGGCACCTGGGGGGGAGCGAGCGGGTGATGCCTGAGGTGCCCGTGCCGGATTGGTGCTGGGCTTTGCACCCGCTGCACCCCAGAGCCCCTGCCCTCTGCTTTTGTGGCCCTGTGAGGATGCTCATCCCCTGGCAGACACCCCTGTCCCCATCTTTGTCCCTATCCCTGTCCCTGTCCCCATTTCCTTCCCTTTCCC
>NW_008807964.1:0-207 GCF_000699105.1 Pygoscelis adeliae | reverse complement strand
ACGCAGCGCGGCTGCACCGTTACCTTTCACACGGGCATTTCCTCCCGGCCGAGCATGCCGGGCTGCTCTCCCCAGAAAACTGCAGCACTATGGAGCTTTGCAGCTCTGCTGATGCCTGGTGAGCACTGAGCTGTGGTCCCCCATTGCACTGGGGTGCCCAGGAGGGGTCCCCACCAGGCAACAGTGGGAGCAGGGCAGGGTCCCTCC
>NW_008807963.1:0-207 GCF_000699105.1 Pygoscelis adeliae | reverse complement strand
TCCGCAGGGGCCCCTCGCCACGGGTCGGGCTGCTTCGTCCCGGCCGCCCCTTTCCAACACCCACCGCCCCCCGTGCGCGTAATGTGACACAGGTTATTTTTTTAGGCGGTTTACATTTGTTTGGATTTTTGTATCATCATCATCATCATCTCAGCGGTTACTATTATTATCGCAACGATGGGCGAGTGCGGCAGCATCCCATTTCTC
>NW_008807962.1:0-207 GCF_000699105.1 Pygoscelis adeliae | reverse complement strand
CCCTGCCGCAACGCCTGGGTTCATCCCAAGCTGTCCGCAGCCAACGTTAGCAAATATTTGTGGTTTTCTTCCTGTCTTATCTGCGCGGGGTAAAGCGCAGGGCAGGCTTGCGGGGCTGCGCCGGCGGGTGATCGGCGGAGGAGAAAAATCCACCTCGCAGCCCGAGCCGGGGCATTTGGGAAGGCTCCTTTCGCCGCTCTCGGGAGC
>NW_008807961.1:0-207 GCF_000699105.1 Pygoscelis adeliae | reverse complement strand
CTTCCCTGCCTCCCTCCCCCCCGAGCCGGTGTCAGGTATTGCGAGGAGGGGTAGGGGCCCGGGGAGGAGATGGCTGGAGGCTTTCCAGCCCCGGCTCACGCAATGCAAACTCCGCACGCAACGGGGAGGCGACAGGCGGAGGAGGGGAAGCTCTCCGGCTTCCTCAGCCCCCAAGATGCAGGCGAGACTTTGCCTCCCGACAGAGAG
>NW_008807960.1:0-207 GCF_000699105.1 Pygoscelis adeliae | reverse complement strand
CGGCGGCGCAAGCGTCCCACACCTCTCGGCCTCAGCAGCCTCCTGGCTGGTTCAGTCAGAAGCTGGGTAGCCTTAGGCCTACGGGGCTGCCGGAGGGAGGGGGCAAAGAGACCGGGAGTCACAGATGAGGTAAAACTTGGTGACATTTGTGTCCGTGAGAGGAAGAAGGGGGGGGGCGGGAGGAGGCTGTAGGGACTTCAGGGCTGA
>NW_008807959.1:0-207 GCF_000699105.1 Pygoscelis adeliae | reverse complement strand
AAGTATTTGGTAGAAAAAGAATTGAAACAAAATGTCTGCCTCCGACTGTCCTGTGCTCAAACCACTAAATCATACCCTTGTCCTAAAATAAGCCACCTACGTTAAAAAACAATACCAAACCCTTAACTAAAGTATTATTCGTGAAACAACCAGCTTTTGTCACAGTGAACCCCAGTTTCTCTCTACCATAGTGTATCATTACACTTA
>NW_008807958.1:0-207 GCF_000699105.1 Pygoscelis adeliae | reverse complement strand
AGCTGGTGGGCAGCCTCTACCTGGGGGAGATCGTCCGGCACACACTGACCGCCCTGGCTGCAGAGAAAGCGCTTTTCATTGGGAGCAGCGTTGCCGTCCTGAGGACCAAGGATGTGCTCAAGACCCAGCAGGTCCTGGAGATCATCGAGTGAGTGTCTGGGGACCAGGAGCTGCCATGGGTGGGAGAAGGTGGGGGTGATGGGTGGG
>NW_008807957.1:0-207 GCF_000699105.1 Pygoscelis adeliae | reverse complement strand
CGGTCAGGATGGATGCAAGGCCAGAAAGGGGCTCCCCCACTTCATTTACTGCCTCAATGCTCAGCCCTGCTCAGGATCAGACCAGGAGGTGGCGGATGGGCTAATAAAGTACCCGGTGCTCACCATGCGCCCGGGACCATGGCGGCCCCAGACCCCTCACCGAGCTGCCCTGGGCTCCCCGCGCCTGGTGCTACCCAAAAACGCCCC
>NW_008807956.1:0-207 GCF_000699105.1 Pygoscelis adeliae | reverse complement strand
GCGTCTTCCCCAGCCAGCCCGAGGCGTACGGCTACAAGGCCAGGACGGATGCCCGGGGGGAGATCCTGTCCGTGGCACCCTGGTTTCGGGTCCCCTACCCCTGTGAGTGCCAGGCAGCCCGGCGGCATGCGGGGCTCCCCCCAGCACCCTTTCACCCCGGGGGATGCGGGGACCCGGCACAGCATCACTGGGGCTGGGGAGCACCCG
>NW_008807955.1:0-207 GCF_000699105.1 Pygoscelis adeliae | reverse complement strand
TGTGAGGCGCGCTCCTGTCTGCGGGACGGACGCAGGAATGTGCTCAGCCGCGGCGCTGCTGACCGCCCGCAGGCCCCTGCCCGCGCGCTCCAGCAGGCAGCTGAAGCCTGGCTGCAGCCAACACCGCGCTCCAATGTTCCCGCTCGTCAGGCCATTAAAAGGTTTTTAAACCCTTCCTGCTGCGGTAAATGAGCCCAGGCGCTGCTT
>NW_008807954.1:0-207 GCF_000699105.1 Pygoscelis adeliae | reverse complement strand
GCTGCTGGGGTGATGCACCCTGGGCTGATTCAGCCGGGACCCCCGAGACGCCCTACCCCTCGTGAGCCCCCATCAGAAACACGAAATCTGCCTGATCCCGAGAGCCAAGCACCCCGAGACACGTTCCTCAGACCAAATTACTTGAGCCCGGCAGGGGAACGGCGCTGCCACCACCCGCTCCCTGCAAAATCAGACATTTTGAGGAGC
>NW_008807953.1:0-207 GCF_000699105.1 Pygoscelis adeliae | reverse complement strand
TTCCCCTTCCCTGACCCGGCTGAACGCGCTCCCCCTCTTCCCTGCGCAGCGACAGCGGACGCCCCTTCTTCCTCTACCTGGCGCTGGCCCATATGCACGTCCCGCTGGGGGTCCCCTCACCGCCCCCCGCCTCAGGCAGGGGCATCTACGGAGCTGCCCTGAGCGAGATGGATGCCCTGGTGGGATGGATAAAGCGGGTCGCCGACA
>NW_008807952.1:0-207 GCF_000699105.1 Pygoscelis adeliae | reverse complement strand
TAGACTTCAGTAAGGCTTTCAACAATGTCAATGTCAACAACTCTCCTCATAGAGGAGCTGATGAAGTATGGTCTGGCTGAGCAGACAATGAGGTGGCTTGAAAACTGGCTGAACCTAGAGGGTTGTGATCAGTGGTAAGTCTAGCTGGAAGCAAGTAACTAGCAGTGTAGCCCAGGGATCAATACTAAGTGCAATCCTGTTCAACAT
>NW_008807951.1:0-207 GCF_000699105.1 Pygoscelis adeliae | reverse complement strand
AATTTCGAAGCAATTGCCCTTCAATAACCCTAATCCTCAGCCGTGAATGGGGGTTTTTAACTCCTGGCCATTATTCCCACCTTATTATCTATTGATTGACTTTTAGAAAGGGTAATAACGTAAATAGATTGATGCTCTGAATCCCGACCAGAGATCAAATGGAGCCGACGGTTGGCTTTCCATGTGGGTTCCAGCGGATAAAGCCCA
>NW_008807950.1:0-207 GCF_000699105.1 Pygoscelis adeliae | reverse complement strand
CTATAGGGACATATAGCCCTGGGGGACACACACTATAGGGACATACAGCCCAGGGGGGACACTATAGGGACATATAGCCCCAGGGGACACCCACTGTAGGGACACACAGCCCCAGGGGGGGACACCCTATAGGGACACAGAGCCCGGGGGGGGACACTATAGGGACATAGAGCCCTGGGGGGGGACACACTATAGGGACGTATAGCC
>NW_008807949.1:0-207 GCF_000699105.1 Pygoscelis adeliae | reverse complement strand
CAGCGTCCCTGTAGTCCCCCATGCACCCTAAAACAACCCTCCGTCCTCCCAAAATCCCTCCTGTCGCCTTAAAAGTTTCTCTGTCCTCTCCTCAAATCTTTCTCCTGCACCCCAAAACCCTTTGGGATCCCCCTCAGCACCCCCAGCTGTGCTCTGGCACCCCTAAATCCACCCCCAGCACTCTCTGGTGTTCTCTGGCACCCCAAC
>NW_008807948.1:0-207 GCF_000699105.1 Pygoscelis adeliae | reverse complement strand
CAGGAAGTGGAATTTGTGGTTTAGGGGGCCGAGCTCTGAAGGAGTTGAGAGAGACAGAAAAGAAAAAAAAAGCCAACTCAAGCACCATTGCTCCTTAAAGGGAGGCTAAATTTAAAGTCACCCAAACTAGCAGGCTGCGGCGCAAACCCCGTCTGCAGCCCAGCTTCCTTCACCCCTCCAAATGGGTAAGCGCTCTTGCTTTTCTCG
>NW_008807947.1:0-207 GCF_000699105.1 Pygoscelis adeliae | reverse complement strand
AGAAGGGTGGAAAAAAAGTACTTTGTAGTCTGCATCGTCCATCTTTAATTCAGAGACGCATCTATACTCCTGGGAGCGCCGCCTTTGATCTCTTTGATTTTTACACCAGATCTGTTATGGACTAAAATTCCTAGGTTTTCCATAGAAACATCTCCATTCCTTCGGGATATTGATGTTTTCTTCTTCCTAGGGGTTATGATATGGTAA
>NW_008807946.1:0-207 GCF_000699105.1 Pygoscelis adeliae | reverse complement strand
CAGAATAAGAAATGCCATCTTAAAATTTCTGGGAAAAGGAAAGGCTTTGAAGCGGCAAGACCACAGAACATTCACGAAGGCGCCGCCATGCAAGTACACATCCCTGATCACAGACCAACCGCGCCGTTACCTGACTAAGTGATGTGCTCAGCTAATTTGCAGCCAGTGACGTCTGGAAAAACAGCGCACGGTCTCCTGTCCGTTAGC
>NW_008807945.1:0-207 GCF_000699105.1 Pygoscelis adeliae | reverse complement strand
GGATCCCCCCTCCCCCGGGGTCCCCGCCAGCCCCCTGCCTGACCGGGGCTCTCCCCGCAGACCTGAAGATCCAGGGGGAGACCCACGACAGCATCGAGGACGCGCGCACGGCGCTGCAGCTCTACCGCAAGTACCTGGAGCTGAGCCCGCAGGGCGCCGAGCCCGAGGACTTCCGCAAGGTGCTCAAGGGCCTCTACGAGAAGGGGC
>NW_008807944.1:0-207 GCF_000699105.1 Pygoscelis adeliae | reverse complement strand
GTGAGTGAGTGAGTGTGT
Source organism: Pygoscelis adeliae (assembly GCF_000699105.1). Taxonomy (NCBI): domain Eukaryota; kingdom Metazoa; phylum Chordata; class Aves; order Sphenisciformes; family Spheniscidae; genus Pygoscelis; species Pygoscelis adeliae. Next base: position 189 of record NW_008807944.1, on the reverse strand, counting down.
GTGCGCTCAGGGGAGGGGGTGGGAAGGGCTTGAGAAGGCGGCGGTGCCGCCGCGGGGCTCGGTACTGGTGCTTTAATGTTCATAGATGCCTTAAATGAGAGCCGTGCTTATAAGCCCGGGATTGGAGCACGCTTGCATTTTAAGTAACCGCAGGGATACATCTTCCCTCCCTCCGACCCAGCCGCCTCC
>NW_008807943.1:0-207 GCF_000699105.1 Pygoscelis adeliae | reverse complement strand
GCTCCCTGACCAGAGGCTGTGGCTCATATGCCCCAGGCCCGTCCACTACCCTTCCCACCTTTCCTTGGGAAAGGGGAGGGGCAAACTACCAGAAGGCATAAAGGCAGCCGGAGGAGTGGGAGAGAGTTTTCTCATCTGCCTTAAGTTTACAGTATGCAAAGCACTGAACAGAGAAGGAACCCTTACTGGAAACAACGATACCTGCTC
>NW_008807942.1:0-207 GCF_000699105.1 Pygoscelis adeliae | reverse complement strand
GAGGAGATGCTGGCTCCGGCACTCGCGCCGGCACCGGCAGCTCGGACAAGGAGCGGGCAGGAGATGCCGGTCCTGTCGCCATCCCGTTCCCGGGAGGGTTGAGCCCAAAGAAATCGCTTTGGGTTTGAGCGGTGAAACGCCGTTTCCAGGCAGGGGTGAGCTACCAACACCCCGGCAGCCCCGGCACGCCGGGGAGCGGGATGTCCA
>NW_008807941.1:0-207 GCF_000699105.1 Pygoscelis adeliae | reverse complement strand
CTCGGTGGCAAGGGCTTTTTTAAAAAAAACAACTGATTTTTTTGAACTGCTTTTTCTCCGAGCAGCCGTGAGCCGTGTCAGGAGCCTGTGCTGGAGCTGCCCCAGCCCGTGGTGCAGCGGGACCTTTGGGGTTAGGGTTCCCTTTGGGATTATTTTGGGGGGCAGGAGGGGGGCAGGGATGGATATGTGCTGCCCCTGGACGTGGTA
>NW_008807940.1:0-207 GCF_000699105.1 Pygoscelis adeliae | reverse complement strand
TTGTCCTGGTCCAGGAGGAGGAGGCCGGGGAGGGTGTGCGGAGGAGCCCCTGGCTGCGGGTGCTTGGCTTGGGCTTCTCCCGCCTGGACATCAGCCTCTGTGTCGCCCTCTACTTCCTCTCCTCCATGTGCCTCCTGGGCATGTACACCTTCTTCCGCCTCCGCACTCGTGCCCGGAAAGGCCGCCCTGGCTTCCCCGTGGCCTGAA
>NW_008807939.1:0-207 GCF_000699105.1 Pygoscelis adeliae | reverse complement strand
TGGGATGAAGCTGTTGTCTAACCGTGTGATCTTTCCTTTAGGACGTGGACTGTGCCTACATGACTAAAGTAGAGCTGGAAGCCAAGGTGGGAGCTCTGACTGATGAAATCAACTTCCTGAGGTGCATCTACGAGGAGGTAAGAGCCCTCTCCCTTCCCCTGGGCTGGCTGGAGTTGCACTGAGGCGTGTGGTGGCCAAAGACACTGA
>NW_008807938.1:0-207 GCF_000699105.1 Pygoscelis adeliae | reverse complement strand
GCCCGGGCTGCCACAGCCTCCCCCAGCCGTGCCGGAGTGGGCAGGGGCCAGCCCGACGCCTGGGGGGCTCCCCCCAACCCTGCGAATCACCCCCTGTCTGGGCTCCCACCACCTCCGCTGAGTTTATGGCCAGGCAGGAGATTCCGCAGCAGAATAAGGGACGGCTCCCTCCAAAAATCAAATCCCCCTCCGTCCCCACAGCCCTGC
>NW_008807937.1:0-207 GCF_000699105.1 Pygoscelis adeliae | reverse complement strand
GGCGCTGGGGGTGTCCCTGAGGTGCAGTGGGGTGCTGTCCCCCCCTGATGCCCACCCTCACAACCCCACAGGGTCCCTGGCAAAGGCAAGAACTGTAAAGAAGCCAGAGGGCACGGATGCCCCCCGCACCCCTCGTGCCAGCGGTGAGTGCTGAACCCCCCCTGGGGCAGCGTCTGCCTGTGCATGTTTGCCTGCAGTTGAGGGCAG
>NW_008807936.1:0-207 GCF_000699105.1 Pygoscelis adeliae | reverse complement strand
GGGTAGAGATCTCCCCCGGCCTCTGCGGCCCTTCCTTCTCCATGTGGGTGGGCTGGGGTGCGGAGAGGGGAAGAGGTGTCCGGGCACCAGCCAGCATCCAAGCTCCTCGAGGGGCGAGGCCGGGGCATCCCGGGGACCAGGCAGTTCAGGAGGGGCTGAGCTGGGACGTGCCCACCACAGAGCACTTCAGCCTTTGCAAGCAAATGT
>NW_008807935.1:0-207 GCF_000699105.1 Pygoscelis adeliae | reverse complement strand
GCAGGGTGCTGACAACCCCGTCCCTGCAGAGGTGGAGCAGAGCATGGGGGTGCTGAACAGCGGGGTGGTGTACGCGCTGTGGGACTACAGCGCTGAGTTTGGGGACGAGCTGTCCTTCCGCGAGGGCGAGCCCGTCACCGTCCTGCGCCGCCAGCCCCAGGAGGAGCTCGACTGGTGGTGGGGGTCCCTCTACGGCCACGAGGGCTA
>NW_008807934.1:0-207 GCF_000699105.1 Pygoscelis adeliae | reverse complement strand
GGGCCCGGCTGGCAGGGACGGCGGTCCCCAGCCTGGGGGGTGACAGGGGTCTGGTGTGAGTTTGCAGGGCCCCGTCCTGGGGACCCAGCAGATGGCACTGCCGCCTCGCGCAGGCGAGCTGGGGACACAGCTGCTGCCCACGGTGACATCCCCGAGGAGCAGGGCGCGCACAGGCGGCCTGGCCCTGGGGCAGCAGGCTGAGACAAG
>NW_008807933.1:0-207 GCF_000699105.1 Pygoscelis adeliae | reverse complement strand
GGGGAGCTCCCCTTGGATTTCCACCAAAAAGCAAAGGCATAAGGAGCCCTAGCACGGGGGGGTCCCCGCTCGGGGCAACGCTGGGGGACCCCGCCCCGTGTCATCGTGTCCCCCCCCCATGGCCATCGATGCTCGTGGAGGTGAAGCGAGTGACATGGAGCCACCCAGAACATCGCATTTCTTTCTCGGCCGGCGGCTGTCTCAGGC
>NW_008807932.1:0-207 GCF_000699105.1 Pygoscelis adeliae | reverse complement strand
ATGTTCATGGAGGTGAATGTGTCAGTGGTACTGAGTAGGGCCAGGCCATGTCCTGATCTGCAGGATGACCCTGAGCCGTGGGAAGACTTGTCTGAGGGAAGTGGAACTCCTTGGGAAATCATGGGCCATGTTGTAAGAAGAGAAGAAGGGGAGATGATGTGCTTGCCTGGGGAAGACATGTTGCAGAGTGGGGACTGGAGGATGCCT
>NW_008807931.1:0-207 GCF_000699105.1 Pygoscelis adeliae | reverse complement strand
AACACCCTATGATTGTATTACAACACCTCTGGTACAAAACATGGTGAGGACTGAAATTCTTGCAGGTGGTATCTCTCCCAAAATATTAACTACAGGGGAAATAGAATCGTTTACAATGATGGACTGCGTGGTGGGACTGCAACCTATTAGTCTAGATGTGAAGATTCATATAACCCTCGAGAATGCTGTATGGTTCTGTACCCCAAC
>NW_008807930.1:0-207 GCF_000699105.1 Pygoscelis adeliae | reverse complement strand
TGGCGCCTTTGTTGTGGGAGCAGTCACTGCACATTTTCAATTTTGGAGCTGGGCTGTGGCGATGCTGACAGGGAATGTCGTCACAATGAGGCGGCTAACAAGCTCAGAGCTGTCATGTTTGTGTGTCTATGGAAGGGCTGCTAAGGGAAGGTGAGGGCCAGCAAACAGCTTTCATTCCTGGCGCCTTTGTTGTGGGAGCAGTCACTG
>NW_008807929.1:0-207 GCF_000699105.1 Pygoscelis adeliae | reverse complement strand
AAGGAGGAGGCTGGTAGAGCCAGCCCACGCCATGGTGTGGCTGGGAGGCTGGGACAGGATTGCAGGAGGTCCCCTGCAATCTCAGCTATTGTGTGAAACAAGGACTTGCTGTGTCTGGCTTGCCCTGGGGAGCCCAGACGTGGTCTCCCTGGTGCCCACAGAGGAACAGGGTCCCTGCCCCTGGAGCCCCAAGCTCCAGCCACCCTG
>NW_008807928.1:0-207 GCF_000699105.1 Pygoscelis adeliae | reverse complement strand
AGGTGCCCTCGCTGCTCCCCCCCAAGCGCAGACTACAAGTCCCAGCAGGCGTCACGCCGCGGAGAGCCCAGCCAAGGGCACCCTGCGAGGGGGCAGGGCCGGATCCCTGCGGGCCCCCCGTTCCCCCGGAGCTGGCGGGAGGCAGTGGGAAGAGCTGGTGAGAGGACGCTGACGGAGACACTTTTTTCCCATCCTAAAAATAGCAGC
>NW_008807927.1:0-207 GCF_000699105.1 Pygoscelis adeliae | reverse complement strand
AGCCATGACTCCTGGGCTACTAGGGGCGCGATGCAGCCCCAGCAACTTTTTGGCAGAGGCAAGACGAGGTGAAGTGTGTGTGCCCTGCTGCTCTTGCTGGCGTATTTCATTCATACAAGACTGAACCCGAATGAAACAGGGCACTGCGGGGTGCCTGCCCACCGGCCCCTGGGAATGATCTCTCCCCACACCAGCCCCACACCCACC
>NW_008807926.1:0-207 GCF_000699105.1 Pygoscelis adeliae | reverse complement strand
GGTACCCACCCTGGCAGTGGGGACCCTGGGGTGGGCACACCATGGGGCATGGGGGTGCCCCACACCTGCCCCACTCACTCCTGCCCCTTTTAGCTGACTCCGTGGGAAGTTTCCTTCCCAAACCACACCCTGGACCCCCGGCTGCCACCCCAGACGCACCCTGATCACACTGCCACGCTGGCTGCCAACGTGGTGCCATGACGGGTG
>NW_008807925.1:0-207 GCF_000699105.1 Pygoscelis adeliae | reverse complement strand
TGGGGCTGTTCAGCCTGGAGAAGAAAAGGTTCAGGAGGATCTTAACCATGCGTGTGAATATCTGATGGAGGGAATGAGTGAAGAGAGCTAGACTTTCCCCAGTACTGCCCACTGAGAGGACAAGAGGCAATGAGCACACACTGGAAAACAGGAAATCTGACCTGAATACCAGGAAACAACTTTTTTTCTGTGAGGGTGGTCAAACAC
>NW_008807924.1:0-207 GCF_000699105.1 Pygoscelis adeliae | reverse complement strand
CGGCAGACCTGACCCCTCTGCGGAGGTTGCCTTCGCCATCGATCCCTGCTGCACTCAGGCTCATTAGGGCCGGGGAGCTGCTGCGAGCGGCTGGCAGAGGAGACAGACGGGGGGAGCGCTCGCCGTGGCTCCCTGGATCGTATTAAATATTTACTTTGTTTTGTTTTTCCCAGCTATATTGATCAGAGGTGGAGGGGGGGGGCAGTC
>NW_008807923.1:0-207 GCF_000699105.1 Pygoscelis adeliae | reverse complement strand
GCTGGCAGGCAGCCATGAGCTGGCCACCGGTTGCACCCGCAGGCAACATCTCCCCAGGGGTTTTGCTTGTGTTTTGGGGGCTGGGAAGGGGAGGTGAGCAGCGTGTGCCGTTCTTGGCACGGCATCTTGCCCGCTCTGGTGCTGGGTAATGCCTTCGCCCCACTGGCCTGGTGCTTTGGCACACCTCCAGCACCCCGAAACCCGGCC
>NW_008807922.1:0-207 GCF_000699105.1 Pygoscelis adeliae | reverse complement strand
GGCCGTGTTCGGGGAGGCTCTGCTGGGACGCTGCTGGCGGCCGGCTCCCCTGCAGATGTCCCTGGCGCTGCTGGGGATGACACTGAATAAACCTGCTGCCTGCCAGCACTGAATAAACTTGCTGCGCTCAGCCTGCAGTCTGCATTGCGCTCGCGCTTGGCCATGCCAGTCTCTTCGGGCCCCATGGGGCTCTGGCAGGAGCGGGAC
>NW_008807921.1:0-207 GCF_000699105.1 Pygoscelis adeliae | reverse complement strand
GGCCACTGCTGGTGGCATCTAGGGAGGCTTGGGGACATTGCCCTGTTCCTTGTCCTCTCCTGAGCCACCGCGGTGTCACCCGTGTCCCCTGGGGTCACCTAGAGCCACCCCCTGCCCCCCAAAGTGGCCTTGTCCTCTCCTGTCCCCCCGGGTCACCCTCCCTTGGGGACACCCTGGTCCCTTTCATGTCCCTTTGGGGCCACCCGT
>NW_008807920.1:0-207 GCF_000699105.1 Pygoscelis adeliae | reverse complement strand
AGCCCCCCAGCCTGGCCAGGTGCTGGGACATGCCGGGTGCTGGAAGGCGCCGGGGCAGAGACCCCCGGCTCCCCCCGCAGGGGCTGTGACCCCCTTCCCATGCTCCCCTTGTAGGAACAGCTGAGCTCGGAGGCGGGCAGCATCACTGGCACCGTGGAAGCCTTGGGCACCTTCCTGCGGGATGCAGCATCCCTGATGGAGGAGGTA
>NW_008807919.1:0-207 GCF_000699105.1 Pygoscelis adeliae | reverse complement strand
AGAGGTGCCACCATCCCGGGCTCCGGATGGGGTTGCCGGGCTGGTGGGGCAAGGAGGGCATGACGTGACACTCCCTGCTGCACCGGCCCAGCCCTGGCTGCTGGCCAGGATGGTAGTTCTCCCTCCGGAGTAAGTTATAGGTAAATAACATTAGAATAAGCTTGTTTGCACAAGAGCTGCTCTAACAGCGGATGGAAATACGAGTTA
>NW_008807918.1:0-207 GCF_000699105.1 Pygoscelis adeliae | reverse complement strand
AGTATTGACTTGCAGTCAAATCTTATCGGCCTCTGGAGGCCCCTGGATTGTTTTCACTCCGAGCAGGGCTTGAAAAAATACATAAATAAATCAATCAATCCGATGCCCGCAGAGGTGAAGGCTGTGGCAAGGCAGGACGCGGCCGTCCCCTCCCGGCCGGAGCAAACCCCTGCACCCCTGCGGGCCCCAAAGCAGCTCTCTGTGGGC
>NW_008807917.1:0-207 GCF_000699105.1 Pygoscelis adeliae | reverse complement strand
CCTTCACTCAAACAATAGCCGTTATCTCATGAAGCCATTGAAGGGGTATCACCCCTATCCCAAAGCTTTTTATGCCAAGGGATATTAAAAGAATGCCAACCACCATGTAAGACCCCTATTCTACCCATTAACAAAAACCTAAACCAGGCCTAGGCCTGTCTACCGATTTGTACAGCATCTAAGAAACATCAGCGACTGGCTAGAAAT
>NW_008807916.1:0-207 GCF_000699105.1 Pygoscelis adeliae | reverse complement strand
CTTCTGCTGTGCAGGTGCTTGTGAGGTTACTGGTGGCTAAGTAGGTGTTAGGCCAGGAGCAGGCCCCTGGCTTGAGCAGGTGCTTGTGATGTCATAGGTGGATGAGTAGGTGATAGGGTAGAAGGACGTACCTGGCTTGTTCATGTGCTTGCAATGTCACATGTGCCTGAAGAGGTGATAGGTCAGGAGCAGGACCTGGCTTGTACA
>NW_008807915.1:0-207 GCF_000699105.1 Pygoscelis adeliae | reverse complement strand
CCTTGCACAGAGGGGTGACGCTTCCCAACCCCTCTGTGGGTAAAAGCAGTAATTTGGAAAGCTCCTGGCCCCCCTTGGGACACTTAGGCAGCAGCCCCAGCCTCTCTCCCTGCCGTGCCTCTCTCCTGCTTCCCTCTCCCCTCTGCACAGGAAATTGTGCTGGCCTGCAAGGCCATCTTCTGCCTCCCAGCAGAGCTCCGTGCAGAC
>NW_008807914.1:0-207 GCF_000699105.1 Pygoscelis adeliae | reverse complement strand
CCTCAACCATTCTGTGATTCTGTGACTCAAAGCACACTCATGCAAGTAGAGAAAGCACATTCAGGTTGCCTGACGTGGGAAGATTTGAATGTTTCTGTATGCTTATGAAGATTCAGGTTTCCCTCATGGGAGTGTATTATCCATGAGGCCTCCACCTCTTTTTTTTTTTCCTTCAGGGGATTTATAAGTGACTGCACAGAAAACTAA
>NW_008807913.1:0-207 GCF_000699105.1 Pygoscelis adeliae | reverse complement strand
GCATCCACAGCGTGGCCCTGAGCTCCTGGCGTCCACCCCCAGCATCCGAGGCTTGCCTTGGGTCACGCCTCGGGCGATAACCCCTCTGCAGCTGGGCCGCTGCTACGGGGGCTTGGAAATCGGCCACCTTGATTAAACTGCCAACTTCTGCTCTTTTTCGCCCCAGCCACGGAGCAGGTCCTTTGCTGCAGGTGGGGAGGGGGGGGG
>NW_008807912.1:0-207 GCF_000699105.1 Pygoscelis adeliae | reverse complement strand
GATGGAGAGCAGCTTGGCGAGCTCCTCCAATATGCCTAGTTAGAGGGCTGTACATAAGCCCCTGCCTAGCTAGCCCCTGCCTCCTGGGGGTTTCCTTCAGGGATCAATGGTGATCAGCCGCCATGAAGGTTTCCAACAGCTTGGCAAGAGGTGGTTTGTTTGTGTGACGCTGGCCTGAGGAAGCAAGAGCTGTGATGGCTTCCCTCC
>NW_008807911.1:0-207 GCF_000699105.1 Pygoscelis adeliae | reverse complement strand
AAGGAAAAGCGAGGTGCGAAAGTTTCGCCAGTGGGCAGAGCGGTGCTGGGTAACGATGCTCCGGGGGGAGAAAAATGTCCCGACCGGCACAGGAGAGGCTGAAGCCGGTCCCGGCTCCAGCCAAACGCTGCTCCTGGCGGGACCAAGTTCAGTCCGGACGAGCAGCCACCCGCAAAGCGCTTGGCAAGCCCCGTGCCCACGATCTTT
>NW_008807910.1:0-207 GCF_000699105.1 Pygoscelis adeliae | reverse complement strand
ATCCCCGACCACACCCAGTCCCCAGCCTGTCCCTGCAGCACCCCATGCCTGTCCCCCACCGCTGCTGACACCTCCGCAGAGGCTGGGGGAGCAGCCCCGGCTCTTGCCCTGCCAGCAGGCGACCCGGGGAGGATGCCTGGACAAACACATCGCATCCGTGGGCCAGGTGGCGAAACCTGGAGGCTGCAGAGCCGAGGCACGGGGATG
>NW_008807909.1:0-207 GCF_000699105.1 Pygoscelis adeliae | reverse complement strand
CCCATGGGCTGGGCTCCAGCATCCTGCTGGGCGTCAGAGCGCACTGCAAGCCCTGCTGCACCTTGGGAGGGCTCTGCAGCTGCCCATGGCAGGGATGGACCAGGTCCTGAAGGACTTCTGAACAGTCAGATGTTCACAAGGAAATCCATCTCAGAGAAATCTCATGCGTCTCTCTCCACAGGCTGACCAGTGCACAGGACTCCAGGG
>NW_008807908.1:0-207 GCF_000699105.1 Pygoscelis adeliae | reverse complement strand
AGGTGACAGAAGGCAGCGCTCCCCAGCTGAGCCAAAGGCCGCCCTGACTGGGGCCACATAGACCCGGGAAGCGCCGGGCGCCCCGGGGAGGGTGGGCAGCACCCCGGGGGAGCGGGGAGCGCTCCCCACCCCGTAGCCGGCTTCAAGTTTCTGGTTGCCCAGAGCTGCTCTCTGGCTAGTGTCTGGTGTCAGAGCGAATATAAATAC
>NW_008807907.1:0-207 GCF_000699105.1 Pygoscelis adeliae | reverse complement strand
CTCGTCCCTGCGGCACCCCCGGCGTTCCCCCCTCCCCAGCCCTGCTTTCCACCAGATGTTGGGGCCGCAGGATGAAATGGCTCTTCCCACCCCAGTCCCCGACGTGTCTCTCTCCGGCTCCCGTTCCGGAGGCTGGAGCCGACCACGCAGGCTGAATAAGGCTCTGCCTTTGTCCGGCTCCCCCCGCCGCGCTTCCCCTTATCTAGC
>NW_008807906.1:0-207 GCF_000699105.1 Pygoscelis adeliae | reverse complement strand
GATGTGCGGCACAAAGCCGGGAGAGCTTTCCATGTAACATGATAAAAGCAAGTCCCCAGCCAGCACAATTATTTGATAATTCTCCCTTAACACCCATCAAATTAAAGCAATGTCCAAGGGCTGCCTGAAGTGGCACTGATAGGTATTAAACTTTAATGAGATTTAATGGCACTGCCCTACTTTTTAAGCGCTCGGGCCTACGTTTAT
>NW_008807905.1:0-207 GCF_000699105.1 Pygoscelis adeliae | reverse complement strand
AAAAAAAAAAAGGGAAGGAAAAAAAAGGGAAGGAAAAAAAAGATGATATACAGAAAAAAAAAGCCCTTAGGCCACTGGTGCACTATGTGAGAGGGAAACATCGTGTATGCTAATTGGCTTCAGGTACTTACAGCAAGATTGAGACTTGTAGCGTTGCCACAGATTGTTGGAAATTCCTCCGATAAGCTGACAGATGAATGTGTCTCT
>NW_008807904.1:0-207 GCF_000699105.1 Pygoscelis adeliae | reverse complement strand
CACGGTTTCGCCTCACCGAGCCAGAAGACCCCCGAGGGCAGCCGAGAGCACAGCCTCCCTGGGTGTCCCTTCCCACCCGCCGTGTGCCGCGGGCGTTTCCTGACGTTCAGCCTGGCCCTCCCGCGGCCGGCTGCCGGCTGCGAGACCCCCCCCGGGTAAGCAGGGCAGGTCCCTGCCCGGGGAAAGGCTGACATTGCACCCGGCGTT
>NW_008807903.1:0-207 GCF_000699105.1 Pygoscelis adeliae | reverse complement strand
ATGGATGATTAGCCATCTTCTTGGCAATTCAAGAGTGCTGATGAATGCTAGCTCATGCTGCAGTGAATATGGAAGAAAGAGTAATGTTCTGAGTTTTATTTTAAATGCAAATATTAAATAAATATAAAAGTGCTAAACTGAATATTAACTTTTCCCACCCTGACAGTTCACACTATTAATTCTGTGCATATATATATATATATATAT
>NW_008807902.1:0-207 GCF_000699105.1 Pygoscelis adeliae | reverse complement strand
CCTGGAACCATGTGAAACAGAGCGATGTCAGCCAGGCATCTCACCCAAAACTGTGGTACCCGCGGCCGGCTGGGCTGCACGGGGAGGGGGGCTGCTGCTGGGCTGGCGCCGAAAGGGCTCATGGAAACCCATCAGCAGAGAGACCGGGGGGTGCCGGAGCTCGGGTGGCCGCAGGTCTCACGGGCGCTGCATGCTCCTCCCACCCCA
>NW_008807901.1:0-207 GCF_000699105.1 Pygoscelis adeliae | reverse complement strand
TGCCGTCCTTCCCATCCCCATCCAGCAGCTCTTCCCAAGCCGCGGGGCTGCTGGGGGCTCCGAGACAGTGCCAGGACTGTGCCTGGGGAGGGACGGCTAAAAGTAGCTCTGCCTCCTGCCCGTGTTCCTGTTTCGGTTCTGCACAGGAAACCAGACGGGATATTTATGTCATTGCTGGGCAGAGAAAAAAAAAAAAAAGAAAAAGAA
>NW_008807900.1:0-207 GCF_000699105.1 Pygoscelis adeliae | reverse complement strand
GTTACTCCTTAAATGCAGCCTGCTGTAGGGGCCAAGCAGATTATTCTTATTTCGGGGAGGAATCTGAAGCACAGGCAAGTACACGACAGCTGTCCCACGTTGCTCTCCAAAAAGCAATGCCATCGACAACAAAGGTGCGCAGCCCTTGGGTACCGACACTCTCGGGTCCCCAGGAGCGGCACAGCTTTAACACAGCTGCTCCTGGGC
>NW_008807899.1:0-207 GCF_000699105.1 Pygoscelis adeliae | reverse complement strand
TGTGTGTCTGTGCGTTGCGTTGCCTGTGTTTTGGTTGGTTTGTTGTGTTTTGTGTGTGTTTTTTTAAAGAAATGTTTGCTTAATATCTTGTAATAAAACAGCTCAGAATTCACAGTAATAAATCTCAGATGTCCACAGAATATTAAGCCATAAATTACCCTCCTTTTTTTTTTTTTTCTTTCCCTTTTTTCCCCCCCTTCTTGTTCT
>NW_008807898.1:0-207 GCF_000699105.1 Pygoscelis adeliae | reverse complement strand
AATAATTGAGAGTGGCCTCACAATGACATGCATCAGCTTCCTCAGCACTTGTGAGTGCAAACTGGACTTCTGTCCAGTTTGTTTCAGTGATCCCTAACCTGATCCTCCTCCACTGAGGTCATCTTCCTTGCTCCAGACTTTATTAATGGTCTAAATGACCTGGGATTCCTGTAAGCTGGTCTTACTGGTAAAGATTCAGAAAAAGAA
>NW_008807897.1:0-207 GCF_000699105.1 Pygoscelis adeliae | reverse complement strand
TGTAGGCGATGCGCACGGGCTTGCTGGGGGCCGCCTGCTGCAGCCGGCTCTCGTCCCACTGGATGACAGGGCTGACTTTGCCTGTGCGGGGAGGGAGAGGGCTGTCAGCCGCCCCCGGCATTGGCACCCACCACCCCACCACCCGGAGCTCCTGATAAACCAGGGAGACCTGAGCCGGGGGGGGAGACAGCAGGGAAGAGCTCAGCC
>NW_008807896.1:0-207 GCF_000699105.1 Pygoscelis adeliae | reverse complement strand
GAGGCTCTAAAAAGAATGGGGCACACCCTGAAAAAAGGGGGGGCCCTAAAAAAGGGGGAACCCCTAAAAAATGGGGGACCCCCTAAGAAATGGGGGACCCCCCCGCTGAAGGCAGAGGGACTCCTGAGAGCGGGGAAGCCCTAAAAATGAGGGGGCGCCCCTAAAAAGGGGGGGACTTGCCCCCTCAAAAAGAGGGGGGAGGCTCTA
>NW_008807895.1:0-207 GCF_000699105.1 Pygoscelis adeliae | reverse complement strand
GGGGGGGTGGGGGGGGGGATGGAGAGAGGGATTAAGAGAAATTACAGGCATGGAAATCAAGGAGTGTAATGGAAACCAGATTGGGACACTTCGATAGTAATGGAAATCAGGGGGTTTTGTGAGTTTGGGGAATGCTGGATCCCTCCTACCCCGGAGCTGTGCTTTTGGGGTGCTTTGAGTCTTCCCCCAGGTAGGTGCTCAGCAGTG
>NW_008807894.1:0-207 GCF_000699105.1 Pygoscelis adeliae | reverse complement strand
AGGAGGAGGAAAGAGGAGAAGAAATGAGACACTGAGGATGTTTTATTATGGCAGGAAATGAGATGTAGGCACTGGCACTATCTGTGCATCCACTCTCTCCGGTAATTATTTCAAAGCTTTGATCCGGTTCAGCCTGGCGGAAGTTAGAAGTCCTGGAGATAACAAATTTCCCACAAGTTGGGAGTGTGGGGGGAGCAGCTGAGTAGA
>NW_008807893.1:0-207 GCF_000699105.1 Pygoscelis adeliae | reverse complement strand
GACACTTGGTACTTGATGCTGTCTTTGTCCTCCTGCCGGGCCCCAGCGGAGGACGAAGGGGAGGCAGCGCTGGTGGAGTTGGGGTCCGGGGACACCTCCTTGGGAGGGGTCGGGGGGAAGCCGAAGAGGTGGGAGCCGGAGTGCGAGGCCGGGGTGAGCGAAGACACGGAGGCGGTGCTGGACGTGCTGCTGCCTGGGTACACCGAG
>NW_008807892.1:0-207 GCF_000699105.1 Pygoscelis adeliae | reverse complement strand
GCGCGCCTGCCCAGGGCAACAGCCACACAGCAGCTGTGGGCTCCTTCCCCACGCGCCACAGGGCTGTGCGGGCGGCCAGCTCTGACCTCACAGTGGCGGCTGTGACATCACACTGGGGCTTCCCAGTAGGGCGGGGAGACCCTCTGGGCTCCCCTGGGGCAACACGGCTGCCGCCCTTCCAGGCGGTGGGACCCCATGCCTGTGGGC
>NW_008807891.1:0-207 GCF_000699105.1 Pygoscelis adeliae | reverse complement strand
CGCCAGCTCATCCTGGGGCAGTGTTAACCGGGGTCCCATGGGAAGCGGAGGCAGCCCCGGGGCACGGGGTGGGCAGGGAGAAGCTGCTCTCTCCGGGCTGGCTGGGGGCTCCCAGGTTTTGTATGAATTTAAGCTTTTTCAATCCCACTTATTCACGAAAAGGGCTTAGGGCCGGGGGGAGCCAAAGAGCAGACAGGCCAGCCTTTG
>NW_008807890.1:0-207 GCF_000699105.1 Pygoscelis adeliae | reverse complement strand
CGCCGCCTGCTCCAGGGGGGATGCTCAGGGAGGGATGCTCAGGGAAGCACGTTCCCACTCCTCCGCGCTGCTCCTCGGGGCCGCCGGTGATTGGCGGCGAGTGACATCACCGCTTCCCCGCCGCGGGAGCCGAGCATCACCGGCTATTTTTGGCTCCGGCACAAGCGCGTACCGGCAAGAGGCCCGTGCCGTGCCACCCCACAGGCT
>NW_008807889.1:0-207 GCF_000699105.1 Pygoscelis adeliae | reverse complement strand
TTCTGACGCCAGGTGTCAGCGTCGGACCGCGGAGCCCCGGACCCCGTGCTGGCCGCCCGGCGCGGTGGGAAGCGGGTTTCACCCGTCCCGTGCCTCACGCCTCCGGCTGTACAGGGGTTCCCGTCAGAGCGGTTTCGTAGGCAAATGGGGCGACCGGGAAAGTCGGGCAGGGAGGCGGCCCCCTGCCCGCTGTGGTGCCCCCCTTTC
>NW_008807888.1:0-207 GCF_000699105.1 Pygoscelis adeliae | reverse complement strand
TTTGGGGTTTTTTTTCTATTTTTTGTCTATTTTTGTTGTTGTATTTGAGCTGTGCACTCGTCCCCGCTCCATGCGAAGGGCTGCGAGCGTGGCCAGGCTCCCTCTGCACCGCAGGGCAGATGGGGCTGTAGGGATCCAGGGAAAGGGTCTTAGGAAGGTTATTTTTAGGGAGGGGAATAAGTCTGGGCTCCATCAGACCTGAAAGTG
>NW_008807887.1:0-207 GCF_000699105.1 Pygoscelis adeliae | reverse complement strand
GTACTCTATCTCTATACTGACTCCTGGATAGTGGCTAATGCCCTATGGGGGTGGCTAGAGCAGTGGAAGAAAACCAATTGGCAGCGCAGGAGTAAACCCATCTGGGCTGCATGGTGGCAGGACATTGCTGCCCGAGTAGAAAACATGGCTCTAAAGGTATGTCATGTAGATGCTCATGTGCCCAAAAGCCACACCACTGAAGAACAT
>NW_008807886.1:0-207 GCF_000699105.1 Pygoscelis adeliae | reverse complement strand
TGACCCGGGGCCACCCCGGGGTGCTCACAGCCCTGCTGGGCGCCTGCCGACGCCACCCCGGCCTCCAGCAGGAGGCGCTGCGCTGCCTCTTCCAGGTAGGCCACACCCCCTCCGCGCTAGTCTCCACCCCCTGTTCTGCCAGGCCCCGCCCTTGGGGGAAGGGTCACGCCCCTATTGGGGGGGGATCTGCACAGGAAACCTGTGATG
>NW_008807885.1:0-207 GCF_000699105.1 Pygoscelis adeliae | reverse complement strand
TCGCAAAGCCCCTGCATCCTGCTAGGGGAAAGAGGAGAGGAAGATGGCTCTATTTCTTCTCTTGCCTCCATCGCCCTCCCCTCGCAGCTGATGATTAGTGGTTAATTAGAGCCAGCCGGGACCTTTGGCCCTGGCCCTGGCCCCACCATAGCAGCCACCCTCAGAGATCGCGAGCGGGTGATGGAGACACCGCAGTGCTGGGGACTG
>NW_008807884.1:0-207 GCF_000699105.1 Pygoscelis adeliae | reverse complement strand
GCTTGGCAGAAAAGGACCTGGGGCTCCTGTTAGACACCAAGTTGAACATCAGCCACCAATATGCCCTTGCCGCAATAAAAGGCTAATGATATCTTCGTCTTCATTAGATGAAGTATTGCCAGCATGTCGAGGGGGGTGCTCCTTCATCTCTGCTCAGGACTGGTGAGGCCACACCTCAAGTCCTGTGTCCAGTTCTGGGCTCCTCAG
>NW_008807883.1:0-207 GCF_000699105.1 Pygoscelis adeliae | reverse complement strand
ACCCAACAGGCGTGCCTCAGTTTCCCCACAGCCAAAGGGTGGGAGGTGGCTGCAGCGGTGGCTTCTCTGCTGTCTGATCCTGGGGTTGAGCTGGACCGCACCCCATCCCCAAAGAGCCATCCCCGGGGGCGTGCCTCAGTTTCCCCACTGCCAAAGGGTGGAAAGGGGGGAGGGGGGAAGTTGGCCACAGGGAGGAGGTGGTGGTGG
>NW_008807882.1:0-207 GCF_000699105.1 Pygoscelis adeliae | reverse complement strand
AACCATCACCCTGCAGCAGGTTTGCTTCGCGCTCCGAGCTCAGACGTGATGTTTAAGGCTTACCGGGTCCCCCCGATTTGCTGGCACCCGCCCCCCGCAGCAGCATCCCTGCGAGGTCCAGAGGGTGGCTTTAAGGAGCATCGCGGTGTGGAGACACCCCCCCGGGCCACTGTGTCCCCAGCGTGGGGCTGCAGCTTGGGCTGGCTG
>NW_008807881.1:0-207 GCF_000699105.1 Pygoscelis adeliae | reverse complement strand
GGGTACAGCCGTCCCCAAGGGGTTACAGTCGGCCACGTGAGGTACAGCCGGCCACGGAGACACACGGAACCACGTAGAGGTACAGCTGGGACGCAGAACTGGACGCACGGACAGCGGGACAGACACAAACAGCCCCAGGGACGGTTGTGGGGAGGCCACCGCTGTCCCAGGGGACACAACCGTCCCCAGGGGGGTACAGGTGGCTGT
>NW_008807880.1:0-207 GCF_000699105.1 Pygoscelis adeliae | reverse complement strand
GCCCGGGCACCCCCGGGTCTCCGGGGTGGCAGCATCCCCATCTGCGTGTGAACATGTGCGGCGGGGGGATGTGTTTGCTTTTCACGCCGGTTTCACCGATACGATCGTTATTTTTCTCCAGAGCCTGCACGGGCTGAAGTTTCCCTTGATGGTCTCAACTGCCCGCCCCGCAAATCAATTAAACCCAGCGCCGGCAACCGGGCCTGA
>NW_008807879.1:0-207 GCF_000699105.1 Pygoscelis adeliae | reverse complement strand
CTCGTGTCCTAGTCCTCTACACGTGTCCCAGCCCTCTACACACGTCCTATGCGTGTCCCAGGCCTCTACACATACGTGTCCCATGCATGTTGCAGCTCTGCACACTTGTGTCCCTGTGTGTCCCAGCTCTCTGCACATGCGTGTCCCATGTGTCCCAGCCCTCTGCACACAACACCCATCCCACATGTGTCCCAGCTCTCTGCACAT
>NW_008807878.1:0-207 GCF_000699105.1 Pygoscelis adeliae | reverse complement strand
GTCCCCTCACCCTCCTGAGCCTGATGGCCTCTGTGCCACTCCATCCGCGAGCCCAGCAGTCCCCACGGCTGATGCTCCTGTCTCTGTGCCACATCAGCACCGCCCATCTCAGTGACACTGATGGACCCAGCCCGTCTCTGTGGCTTCTCTGCCATGGGGCACCACAGGCTGACAGACAAGGGCTGGGTCCTCCTGCTCTGGCTCTGG
>NW_008807877.1:0-207 GCF_000699105.1 Pygoscelis adeliae | reverse complement strand
ATCCCTGGGATCTGCAGGACCGAGCAGGGGGGGAGGAATGTCTGGGAGCAGCATGGTCCCCAGCCCGTTTGCTTCCCTACGGTCATGGCAAATGTTCCTTCCACTGTAGACTCCGATGCTGTTCCTCCCTGGAGGACGCTGCGGGAAGGACACTTTGTGCCCCTCTTACAGGCTTCATTGGGAGCCAGAGATCTCCCAGAGCTCGCC
>NW_008807876.1:0-207 GCF_000699105.1 Pygoscelis adeliae | reverse complement strand
ACGCTGAGGGCGGGCGATGCTGAAGCCCAAGCGCGGGAGGACGAGGTCTCACCAAGAGCGCCAAGCCTGGCCCTCCGCAGGCAGGCTGCCCACCCGCCCTACAAAATGACTCCATCGTGCCCCGGGCTCCCCACGGGGTCTGTACGGGGCTTGGCTCCACGAGGGGACAGCCCATACCCCACCCCAGCCTAAGCACAGGACTGATTT
>NW_008807875.1:0-207 GCF_000699105.1 Pygoscelis adeliae | reverse complement strand
AGCCATACGCCGGAGAGCCCTCGCCCGGCTCTTTGGAGATTAGCGTTTATTTTTTTATAGTTGCCATATAAAGCCTAGCCTTAAATACTAACTGATAGTGTCCTTCCGTTCACCGTAGAATTCACTCTGCAGTGAGGGTCTGACGGGGAGCCCGGGGATGGGGATGAGGATGGGGTTGGAGAGGAAGGAGAGCTGGCCACAGCCCTG
>NW_008807874.1:0-207 GCF_000699105.1 Pygoscelis adeliae | reverse complement strand
CCCGTGCCGTTTTCTATCTGGGCCCTTATCTTGCAGGGGGATGGGAGCAGCTGCCGGGGCCGACTCCTCTATCTCGAGCGGCTGTGGTTTGGCATCGAGCGTGGGGCTGACAAAGCGGCACGAGCGCCTGAGCTGCCTCCCAGCTTTAACGTCTTCAGCCTGCAGCGGGTTTTGCTGAGCGCCTTGTTTTCATTTTTAATCTCTTCG
>NW_008807873.1:0-207 GCF_000699105.1 Pygoscelis adeliae | reverse complement strand
CCCTGATGTGTTGCTCCAAGGCCACCTGGCCAGTGACTGCTGCAGAGAGCAAAAACAAGCCATGATCACTCCGAGATTCAGCAAAGGTCAGGGCAATGCTGGTGGGGGCATTGTGATGGCACTGGACCAGTGGGAGAACGAAATCCTTCTCTTTGAACCCAGCTGGCAAAGATGGGCAGAGGAACAGAGCTGGTATCAGGAATCAGG
>NW_008807872.1:0-207 GCF_000699105.1 Pygoscelis adeliae | reverse complement strand
TTGTTGCTTCTTTTTTTTTTTTTTCCTCTTTTAAAAAGTGCTGTTTGTACATACTGACCTTACAAAAGCAGGTTAAAACCGAGGGCTGGGCACCCGTTCCCCGTGCTGGGGGCCGACCCCCGCAGCCCAGCCCAGGGCCTTCTAGTGTTACCCGTGTGCAAGCGCGGGGCGACGTCCTTCATGAGTCCCCAGGCAGGGGATGGGGGT
>NW_008807871.1:0-207 GCF_000699105.1 Pygoscelis adeliae | reverse complement strand
ACGGACATCCCTGCCCCAGACCTGCTGCATAAACACACTGCAAGGTAAAGCATGGGCCAAGCCTGGCACCCCGCACCCCTGCTGTCACCTGGCTCTGTTGTACCACACGCTGCCCCATTGCTGGCAGAGACAGGCTGGCAGAGGGGCCCAGGACAGAAACAGGAGGGACCTGGCAGGTGGAGACCTGTCCCCGTGGCCAGGGACCGG
>NW_008807870.1:0-207 GCF_000699105.1 Pygoscelis adeliae | reverse complement strand
GCGGCGCGGGGAGAGCGGAAGACCACCGTCCTCTCCGTCCGGAGCGGGGAAGGTGCAACCGGGATAATCGCACACCGGCAGCTCCGGCGCCCCACACGCTTCTCCCACCCCTTCCCCTGCGCCTAGCGACAGCAACCTGCGCTCTGTGCTCCAACAGCAACCTCTCCCGCCCACGCTTAAAAAAAACAGGCGGGGGGAGATGAAACG
>NW_008807869.1:0-207 GCF_000699105.1 Pygoscelis adeliae | reverse complement strand
GGCCCCTCCAAGGCTGGAGCAGTTGGGCTCGTTCAGGAGGCGGAGGGGAGCTGGTCTGCCCTGTGCATGTGATAACAGGGTGCCCTGGCAGCCTGCAGGTCTCAGATTTCAGCTCACTCCCCATAAGGTAGCAGGGAGGCAGCCCAGCCCTCTCCAGCTTGCACCGGGGACACAGTGGAGAAACATGGGGGTGGGACCTGGCTCGCA
>NW_008807868.1:0-207 GCF_000699105.1 Pygoscelis adeliae | reverse complement strand
CAACCTAAATGATTCTATGATTCTGTGACCTTAGTGCTTCATGGTCCTCCTGTGATAGTGAATTCATTCAAGTTTTTCCCTTCCTCAGCCTCAGAATGATGCAGAGCCATCAGAGCACAGTGAAATAACCAAAAGTAGCAATTTTGTCTTATAAAAATAACGTGTATATTACTGTACGGGGTGCAGGTGCCCAGGCACTGGCAGCGG
>NW_008807867.1:0-207 GCF_000699105.1 Pygoscelis adeliae | reverse complement strand
GCTGGACAACAAGCAGCTGCGCGGTACGTAGAGTTTGTTACTGCGAGCTGCCTAGCCCGGAAAATATTTCCCCAACTAAGGAACCGAAAACAAACTCCAAAAAAGAAAATCTAAGTAAATCAAATTACTGGGCACTGGAGAACAAGTTTGCAACGTGCTGCCCTGGGAAGGGTACAGCCAGCTCCGCAGGCGTCTCCTCTAGACGAG
>NW_008807866.1:0-207 GCF_000699105.1 Pygoscelis adeliae | reverse complement strand
GTTGGGGTACCCCCCTGCTCCCAGCCACAGGGTAGGGGGAACCACCCCCCCTGTGCCGGGGTACCCCTCACCTCTGCCCCCTCGCTTCTCTGCAGGGTTATGAGGGGCTGGTGGAGGGGGGAGACAACATCAAGCAAGCCAACTGGCTCAGCGTCTCCAACATCATCCAGCTGGTGAGGCTCACCAGTGGGGCCATGGGACCTCCGA
>NW_008807865.1:0-207 GCF_000699105.1 Pygoscelis adeliae | reverse complement strand
GATGCGGGATGTGGGATATGGGAGGTGGGACGTAGGATATAGGATGTGGGACGTAGGGTACGGGAGGTGGGATGTGGGATACGGGACACAGGGTGCAGACTATAGGATGCAGGATGTAGGACGTGGGATGTGGGACACAGGGTATGGGACGTGGGACGTGGGATGTGGGATGTGGGACGCGGGGTGGAGGGTATGGGAGGTAGGGCG
>NW_008807864.1:0-207 GCF_000699105.1 Pygoscelis adeliae | reverse complement strand
GGTCCCTTCCCCGTCCTGTCCCTGGGGACCCCGTCCCCATCCCTGTCCTGTCCCTGGTGCAGGGGTTGCTGCCCTCAGCCCCTTCCCTATCCTGCCCCTGGGGACCCAGTCCCGATCCCTGCCCTGCTGCTGGGCACCCTGTCCCCATCCCCGTCCTGCCCTCAGTCCCCTGCCCGTCCTGCCCCTCGAGGCTCCCGTCCCTGTCCT
>NW_008807863.1:0-207 GCF_000699105.1 Pygoscelis adeliae | reverse complement strand
GGCTGGAAGATGAGCTCCTGGCACTGAAGGTCAGGAGGGAGAGGAGAGCCGATGCCGGTAGGTGACAGGGAATGGGGCAGCCCCCACCTGCACCCCACAGCCCCCGATTGCCTCTGGGGTTGCAGCTGTCAGGGCCCCTGGGCTGCCAATGGCTTATGCAAATATGTGCAAAGGGATTTCTGCATCTGCTCAGCCCAGGGTGGGTTC
>NW_008807862.1:0-207 GCF_000699105.1 Pygoscelis adeliae | reverse complement strand
ATGGGCCAGTGTGCACCTAGTGCCTGGGAGCTGCTCTGCGAGGGATGGGAAACCCTTTTCATGGGCCGCCTCCTCCCTCCAACATGCCATCCCTCCACCTCCCTCCATCCCATCCCTCTGGCCTGAGGCCAGAGCAACCCCTGTTTGAATTGCAGCTCAGCTGCACTCCTCAGAGAGTCTAAAGACAGCCTTTTGGAAATGGATGTC
>NW_008807861.1:0-207 GCF_000699105.1 Pygoscelis adeliae | reverse complement strand
CGTAGGGGGTGAGGCGCTCCTTGAAGTCCTGCACCAGGGGCGTCACCTTCTCGCGCAGGTTGCTGAGCTGCTCCACCACCTTGGCCTGGTACTCGGCGGCCTGGGGGATGCCCTTCTCCCGGATCTCCTCCAGCTTCTGGCTCAGCTTCTGCCGCAGCTCGTCGCTGTAGGGCGCCAGGTTCTTGCGCAGCTCCTCCACGTGCCCGC
>NW_008807860.1:0-207 GCF_000699105.1 Pygoscelis adeliae | reverse complement strand
CTCGGGGTGGCCCGGCTTGCGTGGGCAGGGGATGCTGGAGTGGAGCTGGGCAGCCAGGCCCAGAGGGCAGCGGGGGCTGCCTTTGGGGCTGGCACGTCTCTGCAGCGCGGAGCCGGATGCCGCACAGAGGTGGTGTGAGCCAGAACGGGTGCCGGATCCTTCCAGGGCTCAGCGGGGCTGACAGGGCCTCGGCGATGCTGGCGAGGC
>NW_008807859.1:0-207 GCF_000699105.1 Pygoscelis adeliae | reverse complement strand
TGAGCTTGTAGATACCTCAATCACCAGCACAGTCTCACATCTCACAACCAGTCATCCCTGTTGGCCAAAGGAGAGATCGGCTCCTTTGGAGGACAAACACCACCACGTTTGTCCCCTCAAACACACCTTCCACCTGATTTTTGCAAAACTTATCTCATAAAACTTTACATTACACTTGCAAAACAAGGAATTATCTTTAGATGCTGA
>NW_008807858.1:0-207 GCF_000699105.1 Pygoscelis adeliae | reverse complement strand
CGACCATCCTAACCCTGAGGGGATCGCGCCTGTCACCCGGGAATAAATGACCAACTTGAGGAGGCAGTCGGGGAATAGGGCAGGGCTGTGCGCACCGACACGCACACACGCGCGCACAGCTGCAGTATGGAGCGGTGCGGGAGGGGGTGGCGGAAGGGTGGGCAGTAGCAGCCCTGCTTTGCTATGGGACCATGGAGCGCGTGCGTG
>NW_008807857.1:0-207 GCF_000699105.1 Pygoscelis adeliae | reverse complement strand
TGCGCTTAGATACCTCGTGGTCACGCTTGTATCTGAGAACAATTTGGTCTATAGATCACGCATACAGAAGCAAATAGATAATAATTTAAAATGTATAAAAATGAATACACCTGTAGAGATTGTGTCAGCCTTTAAGCACTTGCTATTGTCTTAGCCTTGTTGAGGCTTGTCAGTGGTTGAGTGAAGGTGAAATGAATGGTTAAAACA
>NW_008807856.1:0-207 GCF_000699105.1 Pygoscelis adeliae | reverse complement strand
CCAACCGACCTCGACATCGGGCGGGTGTTCTCCTGCCGCAGCACCAACGATGCCATCCCGGCGGGCAAGGAGACCTTTGTCAAGCTCAACGTTCACCGTGAGTCAGTGCTGGGGACGGAGGGGACAATCCCTGCGTGACGGTGGCACGGGGGTGTAGCTGGGGCAGGGAGCCGGAGACGAGTTCTCGGGGTACCTGGGCGTCGTGGG
>NW_008807855.1:0-207 GCF_000699105.1 Pygoscelis adeliae | reverse complement strand
CCAAACCCCCCCAACACTTTTTGCCCCCTCAAGCGAACATACCTGTGGAAGAAGGAGCAGAGGAGGAGCAGGAGCAGCAGCAAGAGGCCGGTGGTGGCCAAGCCCCAGGCCCCGGCGGCAGCCGGGGCTGCCGAGCCCTCTGCCAGCTCTGGGGCCATGGAGCCTCCGGCAGGGAGGCAGAGCTGGGGAAGAGACAAGCCCCGAGTC
>NW_008807854.1:0-207 GCF_000699105.1 Pygoscelis adeliae | reverse complement strand
CCTGGGTCCTGCCCAGGAGCCGTCCCTGCATCCCGCAGCCTCCATCACCTCGAGCGCGGGGACTGGGGACCCCGTTCCCCGTGCGCCAAATTTCTCGGGAGTCTCACAGGCTGATGGAAACCAGCCCCGCTCCTCCGTCCCCGAGCACAGCCCGGGTGCTGGCGGTGGCACCTCAGTCTGTTGTCACTTGGAAGCAAACCCACCTCA
>NW_008807853.1:0-207 GCF_000699105.1 Pygoscelis adeliae | reverse complement strand
AGGCTGCCCCCTCCCCGAGTCTAGACCCGAGGTATTTTAAGTACAGCGTGTCTCTTCTCCTCTTCATTAACTTTCCCTCCACACATCACTGCATGCCTCTGAAAATAACTTGGCAAACTGGGAGCCGTTTATCTCTTTTATCTTGGGACCTGATCCAATTAAATAAGTGCACATTTACATTTGCATCCATCAGGCATGAGCGTGGAG
>NW_008807852.1:0-207 GCF_000699105.1 Pygoscelis adeliae | reverse complement strand
TAATGATTCTATGATTCTATGATCTTGTACCAGCCTATGTTCGTCTGAATGAGGTTTCTTTACTGGCAAAATAGGGGTATCATAGGCTGATTGACATTCTACTAGCAATCCGTATTGTATAAAGTTATTAGTCAATTTTTCCAATCCCCTTCTTACCTCCAATTTTAAAGGATATTGGTTTTGTCTTACCGGTCTGGCGTTAGGTTT
>NW_008807851.1:0-207 GCF_000699105.1 Pygoscelis adeliae | reverse complement strand
CATGTCGGTGGTGCTGGGGCTGCAGATGTTGGTGCAGATGTTGGGGGTGTTCATGGTTTGGGTGCCACTGATGTGGGTGCAAAGTGCTGGGTGCTGCTGTCAATGATGTGGGTGCACCACGCGGGTGCAGATGGTGTGATGCAAGTGCCGGGGTGCTGGTGCCGATGCCCTGGGCGCGGATCCCGGGGGTGCAGGCGCGGCGGGCGG
>NW_008807850.1:0-207 GCF_000699105.1 Pygoscelis adeliae | reverse complement strand
GTCAGTTCGGGCGCATCTAGCCGGAAACGATGACTTTGGTAGCGGAGTCCTCTTCTGGGCACAGAGATGGAAGCATCACAGCCGATCTAAAGCAAAGAGAAAGGGGAGAGAGGTGAGGAGACGGCAGCGGACGGTGCAAAGCCAGAGGCACAGGCGTCATGAGGCGAAGAGCTTCGTCCACAGCTGGAACTGGAGCTGCAAAAGCTC
>NW_008807849.1:0-207 GCF_000699105.1 Pygoscelis adeliae | reverse complement strand
AGGGCAGGCAGGCACGGGACTGGCAATGTCAGCTCTTGGTGGCTTCAGAGACAAGAGCTGGACTGATGGAAGAAGCCTGGGATCTGGAAGCAGAGGCAGAGGAGGACCAAAGGGCTAAAGGAGGGGATGGTGCCAGTGCAGGTGGGGCAGCAATGGCTGGTCAGGCTGCCCAGCTCAGGGACCCTGTTGAGATGACGATGTGAGCCC
>NW_008807848.1:0-207 GCF_000699105.1 Pygoscelis adeliae | reverse complement strand
GCCGGAGGTGCCAGGGAGGAAGGGGAAACAAAGCAAAATAAAAAAAAAGAAAAAGGAAAGTTAAAAGGCAGAGCGAGAAGCAAGCGAGCTTTCTAAAAATCCGGCTTCTCCCTCCGAAGCGATTTTCTTTCTACATGCACCAAAAAAACCCCGCCAAAACCATCCAAATATCCCCCCTAAAACGGATTTTTTTTTTTTTTTTTTTTT
>NW_008807847.1:0-207 GCF_000699105.1 Pygoscelis adeliae | reverse complement strand
GAGTCCCCTGGGACTGTGGGTCCCCATCTGCCAGCACACCCAGACCCTGCCGGGGGGTCCTGGGGGTGCTCAGCACCAATCCTGCTCTCCCCAATGCATGTGCAGGAGCAGCGCATTGTGTCACCGGAGACAGACAGCGGCTTCGTGGGCTCGGAGGCCAGCAGGGTGTCACCCCCCATGCACACCCCTGAGCACCAGCCCCCCGGC
>NW_008807846.1:0-207 GCF_000699105.1 Pygoscelis adeliae | reverse complement strand
TTGTGTTACCTTGCATTGCCCTGCTGTGCCCTCCCCTGCCCTGCCCTACCTTGCCTTGCCTTCTCTTGCCTTGCTCTGTCCTGTCTTGCCCTGCCTTGTCCTGCCCTGCCCTCCCCTGCCTTGCTGTCTTTCCTTGTCTTGCCTTTCCCTGCCCTGCTCTGCCCTGCCCTGCCTTGCCCTGCTTGCCTTGCCCTGCCCTGCCCTGCC
>NW_008807845.1:0-207 GCF_000699105.1 Pygoscelis adeliae | reverse complement strand
ATCATGGAAAATTGGTAGCACGATGAAATGTGTATAATACAGCATTGCAAAATAGTTGCAGGCATTTACCGGCACAGGCACAAGATCTGCTCATCTGATTTTTCCTTCCTGTGATGGTTGAGAAAAATGCAAACAAGTAACTATTGGCTATGGATCTACTCAGCAGAGTTAGTTGTCGTGTGTAAATAGGCCAGTGTTGTTTTAGGG
>NW_008807844.1:0-207 GCF_000699105.1 Pygoscelis adeliae | reverse complement strand
TGCGGTCAGTCCATACCAGCTCCTCTCTGATGCTCCTGCCTCCTCACGGTGTTCCCTTGCTCCAGCGTGGGCTCTCCGCAGGCCACAGCTCCCTCAGGAGATATCTACCTGCTCTGGTGGGGGGCTCTCCAGGTTCCCCAGGTTCTTGGCAGCTGGAGCCCCTCCTGCGCTCCTCCCGCTCTCCCCTCGGGGCTCACAGGGCTGTTT
>NW_008807843.1:0-207 GCF_000699105.1 Pygoscelis adeliae | reverse complement strand
CCGTCTCTCTCTGCCGCAGCGTGGTGATCATGAGCTCCATCCTGGAGCACATGTGCGCGGACGTCCTACAGCAGACAGCCACGCAGATCAAGTTCCCCTCCACGGGCATGGACACCATCCCCTACTGGAACCTGCTGCCCCCCAAGAAGCCCATCAAGGAGGTGCTGACAAGCGTGTTCACCAAGGTGCTGGAGAAGGGCTGGGTCG
>NW_008807842.1:0-207 GCF_000699105.1 Pygoscelis adeliae | reverse complement strand
ACGTCTTGTCTCCATGCCCGTCTCAAACGGTAGGTGTGGGGCACAGTCCTTTCACCTACCCCACAGTGCTCAGCCCCATGGGTCCAGCCCTTTGTCCATTTTCCTCACTTTCAGTTTGAACCACTCAACATATAAAACTTTATTCTTTGAGCCTCCCACCTTACAGGTTAGGGATGTGGTTCGCTGACCCCAGTGCCAGCCTTGCCC
>NW_008807841.1:0-207 GCF_000699105.1 Pygoscelis adeliae | reverse complement strand
CTCTGGTATATCAGCCACTCCTCCCAGCTCTGTAACTGGTGCCTGTTGTATCTGCTGTACCGGTTGTATCTTGAACCCCAGCACATCCTCCAGGTCATTACTGAGGAGGTTTAACAGTTCTGGTCCCAGTACCAACCCCTGGGGCACACCACTGGGGTTGTGCCTGGCCCGATGACTAGCCTCCAGCTGGACTTGGTGCTGCTGATC
>NW_008807840.1:0-207 GCF_000699105.1 Pygoscelis adeliae | reverse complement strand
GCCGGGAGCTGCAGCCAGCTCCGGCTCTGGGATCCTCCCGGATTAAGTGGGTGAGAGAAGGGGGGGCTGCGAGCAGCCCTGGAGGGTCAGTGCGGGGTCCTGTCAGCAGCCCCCAGCCCGAAGGTGGCTCTGAGCCCCACAGCCCTGCCAGGGGAGAGGCTGTGAGGGCTGGGGGCTCCGCAGGAGGCAGCAGGGCCTGGGGGGGTG
>NW_008807839.1:0-207 GCF_000699105.1 Pygoscelis adeliae | reverse complement strand
GGGAGGTACCAGCCACGGTGGGAGAGGTCTGAGCGGCCGCGGTGGCAGGTCAATACTTTGCTCCTGAGGGGAGTCAGGCGCGTTGTTAGCTCGTGAAGCTTTTGGTGTCCATTAGGTGCAAGTAATGCCTCGTTAGGAAAACTCACAACCTCGGGGAGTAAACCGTCCTGCTTCTCCCTGTGCAAACTTTCCCCACAGGAGGGAGGC
>NW_008807838.1:0-207 GCF_000699105.1 Pygoscelis adeliae | reverse complement strand
TCCGTCAGAGCCCCCCCAGCCTGGGAGGGAGAGAAGAATCTCCCCGGCAAAAGGTTTTTTGGCCAGCATGGCCTCCGGGCTCCTGGGGACCCTCCTGCTCCTCCTGCCAGGTACCTGCCTGCTGCGGAAATGCCCCAACCCGGGCGAGATTTGCTGATGTGGGTTTTGGGGTTTGGGGTTTTTTTTTTTGCCCCAAAACATTTTTAA
>NW_008807837.1:0-207 GCF_000699105.1 Pygoscelis adeliae | reverse complement strand
GACTTGCTGCCCCCGGGGGTGGGTGCCCCCTCCCTGGGGGATGCCTGGGGGAGCTGGAGTGGGAAAGAGGGGAAAAGCCCCCGTGTCCGGGGCTCGGATGGTGCTGCAGGATTGCAGCGTCACCCCTTGCCCCCGCAGTCTCATCTCCAGGATGCTGCAGCGGGACCCGAAGCAGCGAGCCTCCCTGGAGCAGATCGAGGGCCACAC
>NW_008807836.1:0-207 GCF_000699105.1 Pygoscelis adeliae | reverse complement strand
GCTCATGCCTCAGTTTCCCCTCGGGGGGGCGGGGGGAGGCAGTCCCGAGCGCATCCCTGGGGACCGGGACTCAACCCTGCCTGCTCTCCCCTGCTCCCTTTGCAGCTCCCACCTTCGACTACGGGGACATGCCATCGCCGCTGAGCGAGTCAGAGAGCACCATCACGGTGCTGCTGCGGCCGGCGCAGGGCAGAGGGGCTCCCATCA
>NW_008807835.1:0-207 GCF_000699105.1 Pygoscelis adeliae | reverse complement strand
GCGACAAAAAGAGCAGTGAATTAGCTGTTTAGAGGCTGCTCGTGCAGAAAAGCGGGCCCTGAATAGGATTTGGGGATCTCTGTGTATCAATTGCTATGCTTCAGGGGCCCTCAATGGGGCTTTTGGCGTTTGAGCATGTGCCAAAGGGCTCGCGTGGGTATGGATGGAGTGTCAAAAAAAAAAAAAGGAGAAAAAAAGCAGCTGCTT
>NW_008807834.1:0-207 GCF_000699105.1 Pygoscelis adeliae | reverse complement strand
TGTGTCTCAGCTGTGGACAGACTGACCCATAAAATGTTTGAGCAAGCCAAGAAAAGTAGGTGTTCCTCATGCACTCCAATGAAGGCCTCAGCTATTAAGAGTCAGACTTTTTCTGTTCAAGGGAAAGTGTACTGGTGGTGCACACCACATGCAACCTTGTGGTTCTTCCTGCATGACCGGGGGAGGACATGAGGAAGTGAGATGGTG
>NW_008807833.1:0-207 GCF_000699105.1 Pygoscelis adeliae | reverse complement strand
CCCACTGTGCAGCCACAGCCTCTCTCAGTTGCAGTGGGGTCTGGGAGTGCTGGCTGCTGCAGACAGGGGTTGTGCAGCTTGTCAGATGGTGCAGAGAAGTCATCAATGAAGGGGGGGCACAGCAGGCAGGACAGGGTCTAGACAAGGCCGGGGCAGCATTTGGGTCTGGGGGCCTTGAGGGGCAGCTCTCCTGCTGGACATGAGCCC
>NW_008807832.1:0-207 GCF_000699105.1 Pygoscelis adeliae | reverse complement strand
TCCCCGGCGAAGAAGAAGTGGCACTGGATGAAGCGGGCCTGGCGCCCACCCAGGGGCACAGTGACCGAGCGGGCGCTGGGGTCCTTGACGGCCCCGGCCAGGCTGTGGGTGGCCGGGGTGGGCTCCCAGGCCGTGGCCAGGCTCCTCTTGAAGCGGCACTCCACCTCCCCGAAGATGCTCACCCCCCGCGTGTGCATGTTGTTGCAA
>NW_008807831.1:0-207 GCF_000699105.1 Pygoscelis adeliae | reverse complement strand
GTGCTGGGGTGAGCCGAGGCTGCACTGCCCCAGAGCCCTGTTCAGAGGGAGGTTTGGAACCAGGCCCCGGCCCTGCAGGGGATAAGCTCCCGGTAATCCGTGGGGCCAGGGCTCGTCACTCCTGTTCCCAGGGGGTTATCCCGGGGGAGGCTCGGCCGGGCTCCTGGGCAAAGGCTATGGGGTCACAGTGCCAGGCGCTGATGGCAC
>NW_008807830.1:0-207 GCF_000699105.1 Pygoscelis adeliae | reverse complement strand
GGGGCGAGGAGGGATCAGCCGGGCGCTGAGCTCGCCGCTGGGGTGGGATCTGGCGGGATCCCTCGCAGGAATCCTCCTTTCCCTGGCCCCTCCGCAGGCTCAACATCGACGGCCTCCTGGTCTACTTCCCCTACGATTACATCTACCCCGAGCAGTTCTCCTACATGCTGGAGCTTAAGAGGACCTTGGACGCCAAGGTACGGTGGG
>NW_008807829.1:0-207 GCF_000699105.1 Pygoscelis adeliae | reverse complement strand
GGGAGAGGAAGGCAGCTGGCGAGGGGCCGGGGCGCGCCTGTCCTGCCAGGCAGAACCTCCGAGGAGCAGCAGCAGAAAGCTCAGAGGGGAGGAGGAAACACAAAGCCCGAGACCCTAAAGAGCTGCCGCGAAGAAGCAACACGACCGACTCCACCGGTGTCCTAGGCGACGTGTTTTTTGGTGGAGTGGGTTTTTTCGGTCGCGGGT
>NW_008807828.1:0-207 GCF_000699105.1 Pygoscelis adeliae | reverse complement strand
ATTGGCCGGGGCACCGCCGGCTTGTTTACCAGGGACTTAGCGGAGAAGCTGTCCCGGCTGCTTTTTATCACTTCTCTTTACATTTACTCTCAGAGAGTAAACAGGGCCCATCTGGCCCTGCCACGCTTCGTGCTGGCTGCTCTAAGCCCCGTGCTAATGAATAAAACCAGACCGGACGGTCTTCGCCCCGGCCTCTTCGTCCTCTTC
>NW_008807827.1:0-207 GCF_000699105.1 Pygoscelis adeliae | reverse complement strand
TACGTCAAGCTATAGCAACATGTTTTAAGATCGCATATTTTACTGTCTTCAGAATATACTGGTAGAGTCTCTGAAGAACTGTCAATAAGGTATACAAATAATTATGTATTAACTCTGATAAGGGTGAAGTCCTTTCACCTTGACAGGAATCTTCAGTTCTCTGCTGATCTGCTATTGTCATCGTGCTTTAATACACATGTGGGTGAA
>NW_008807826.1:0-207 GCF_000699105.1 Pygoscelis adeliae | reverse complement strand
AGAAAATTATTTTTAATCCTCCCTTCAGTCCAGTCCAAACCCCGCTCGGCTCTCGGGGGAGGGAAGAGGAAGCCAGTAGCAGATCTTGTGTTGATGTCGCTTTGCTTTGCCTTTTCAAAAACATTTGCACATGAAAATAAAAACGGTAACAATAATCCCAGGTAGTTCTGGGCTGCAAAACGGCTGCAAGGAGGCAGAGCAGCCGGG
>NW_008807825.1:0-207 GCF_000699105.1 Pygoscelis adeliae | reverse complement strand
CTCCCTGCCAGGTCTCCACGGCTGAAGGCAACGGCATCCTGCTGTACAACGGCGACAGCGACCACATGGCCGTGGAGCTGTACAAGGGCCATGTCAGGGTCAGCTATGACCCCGGCACTCACCCTAGCTCAGCCATCTACAGGTACCTGCCACCCCTTCCCCACTTGTTGAGGACCACTACCCCCATTGCATGGGCTTGGGGGGGGG
>NW_008807824.1:0-207 GCF_000699105.1 Pygoscelis adeliae | reverse complement strand
GGCGGGGCTGGGGCCGGCCGCCCTGGCAGCTCGCCTCATCCACTGCTCCAGGGTTGGGCTTGGGTGCCTCCGGGGTGGTGGGGCCAGGGCCACCATGCAGGGGCAGGGAGCACTCACCCACCAGGCGGGGGCCAGCCCAGCCCTGCTCCTGGTTCCAGCCGAGCCTTTGGGACTGCTCCTCCATCTCCCAGGGGTGCTTCGCCTTCG
>NW_008807823.1:0-207 GCF_000699105.1 Pygoscelis adeliae | reverse complement strand
GTGCAGACATTTGTGAAAAATACATATACTGGGAAAAATGTGACGATGAGGGGCAAATGCATCCTGCCCCTGCTTGTGGGAGAGGGGTGGGATGGCAGAATGATGCTCCCTGCGGGACGAGTCACACTCACCATCACGCCCTTCACCCATCCGAAGCGGACGGGCTCTGGCGCGGGGGCTCTGCCCGGCTCCCCCGCCACCTCCTCC